>NC_068304.1:40606169-40621169 GCF_025860055.1 Xyrauchen texanus | reverse complement strand
TGCATGCACATTTTTTACACTTTTACACTTTCTCAAATCTTACTCCGTGCATGCAAATATTCATGGCATTAAATTACGTCCATATTAGTCACTATAAGAAAAAAGTATCAAAAGCACTTCCCATAAAAAAGTTTGTGTAAGTCTGAATGTTGGCCTCAGTCACTATTCACTTGTATTGCATCTGTTTGAAATGACAGTGAATGGTGACTGAGGCTGTCATTGTCACAAACACCTTTCCTGTTGCACAGAAAAAAAGTCAAACGGGTGTGGAACAACATGAGAGTGAGCAAATGATGACACTTTTTAAAAAAAAAAAATTTTTTTGTGATCGATCCCTTTAAACAAGCATTTCACAGGAACAAGACGATGAGAATGCTGAGCACAATGATGCAGGAGTAATGTGAAGTATACTGCAGCTGTGTCTGTCAGGTTGACTGTTAAATGAGGGTCTGAAGGTGTGAATTTATAGGCCTTCAAAGACCAGTGGAGTCTCAATACTGCAAATATAGTAAACCTGTCAGGACTAAAACCTGTGGGAGGTCTGCCGTTTCTGCTCAGTGTGTGTGTGTGTGTGTGTGTGTGTGTGTGTGTGTGTGTGTGTTACCTGGGTGCAATAAAGGTGTACCCATATTCCTCAAATGTCTCCGGCTGAATGGTGTCGAAGACTGCAGAGAGAGGCGCTTTATTCAGAGAGATAGTTTTATAACTAATTTTATTCATAATTTTAGCAAATAAATAACACTAAATGCTACAATAAAAAGAAACTAAATATGTTAATTGGTCAACATGAGCACTAGTTACCTTAACAAATATGGTAACAAAAATATAATACATTTAACAAGACAATAGATGGAATTTAACAGACAAATATTTTACATGATATGTTTAGATATAAGAAGTATGATTTTACAGTATTATTAACGGTAAATAAAATGTTTAAAAAAAAAAGAAATTATTATTAAAATGACAATAAATAAAATAATTAGGCATTTCCAGAAGACCCCACGTGAACCTTTACATTTTATTATATTTTATGGAATAATAATAAAATATCTACAGTATATATATTTATTTTTACTATTTTTGGTACATTTCTGGCAACCAAAGCTGCTTTTATTTCCCATAAATGTATCAGTTTGTATGCATGTGCAGCTGTATTACAGGAGAAATATGTGTATTTAATGATTGTCCTAGAATCGGGAATAATCTTCATTATTTAAGATGTTTTATTGAATGACTTCAAATTTAGTCCATTTAAATAAAAAGATTAAGTTGAAACAAACACCATTTAAAAAGCAAATCTGAGTTGCGTCTTCTTGCATCTACTTATCTTAATTGTTTTTTATTTATTTTAGGATTTTTCTCCCCTTTTTGGAACGCCCAATTCCCAATGCGCTCCAAGTCCTCATGTTGGCGTAGTGACTCGCCTCAATCCGGGTGGTGGAGGATGAATCTCAGTTGCCTCCGTGTCTGACACCGTCAATCCGCGCATCTTATCACGTGACTTGTTGAGCACGTTGCTGTGGTGACGTAGCGCGTGTGGAGGCTTCACGCTATTCTCCGCAGCATCCACGCACAACACACCACACGCCCCACCGAGAGCGAGAACCACATTATAGTGACCACGAGGAGGTTACCCCATGTGACTCTACACACTATGCACTAGTCCCACTGTTTTACTTTTCTGGGTTATAATGCCGCTACCAGGAATGCTTCAGGACCAGGAACGTGCAGTCGTATTGCAAATCCTTTGTTATTGTTTATGTCTTTATAAAGTTCTATATGTACACATGTCAACTGCTTTAATTAAAGGAATAGTTCAACCAAAAAAATGAATTCTGACAATATTTAAATCGCCTTCACCCTTATTTACTGTTTGAATTGCTGAAGAATATTTATGCAGTTCTTGCAGAACAAAAACAGTTCATGTCCAAACAAGACAATAAATAAACAAATAAAATATAATTTCACATTTAATGTCCGCACACACACACACACACACACATATTTACAAACACACACACACACACACACACTCACTCTCTCTCTCGCACACACACGCACACACATTCTCAAACACACACACACACACACACACACACACACACTCTCTCTCTCGCACACACACGCACACACATTCTCAAACACACACACACACACACACACACACACTCACACACACACACACACACACACACACACAACTCACTCTCTCTCACACACACACACATTCTCAAACACACACACACACACACACTCACACACACACACACATATTCACAAACACACACACACACAAACTCAAACTCTCACTTTCTCTCTCGCACACACATTCTCAAACACACACACACTTATTCACAAACACACACACACACACACTTATTCACAAACACACACACACACACACACACGCTCACGCACACAGACACACACACACTTATTCACAAACACACACACACACACACACACGCTCACACACTTATTCACACACACACACACACACACACACACTTATTCACAAACACACACACACACACACACACTCTCGCACACACTCACTCTCTCTCTCGCACACACACTCACGCACACACACACACACACACACACTCTCGCACACACTCACGCACACCAATTCTCAAACACACACACACACACTTATTCACAAATACACACACACACACACACTCACACACAGACACTCTCGCACACACACGCACACCAATTCTCAAACACACACACTTATTCACAAACACACACACATTCACACACACAGACACACACACTCACGCACACACATTCTCAAACACACACACACTTATTCACAAACACACACACACTCACGCACACACACACACACAGACACACACACTCTCGCACACACTCACGCACACACATTCTCAAACACACACACACTTATTCACAAACACACACACACACACACGCTCACTCTCGCACACTCACGCACACACACACACTCATGCACACATACACATACACACTCTCGCACACACTCACTCTCTCTCTCGCACACACACACACACTTATTCACAAACACACACACACACACACTCACTCTCGCACACTCACGCTCACACACACACACTCTCTCACGCACACTCTCACTCTCGCACACTCACGCTCACACACACACACACACACACACTCTCTCACGCACACTCTCACTCTCTCTCTCGCATACACACACACACACACTCTCTCTCACACACACACACACACACACACTCTCACACACACACACACACACACACACACACACACTCACACATATTCACAAACACACACACACACTCTCACACTCTCTCACACACACACACAAACACACACACACACTCACACATATTCACAAACACACACACACTCTCACACTCTCTCACACACACACACACACACACACTCACACATATTCACAAACACACACACACACACACACACTCTCACACTCTCACACACACACACACACACACACACACACACACACACACTCACACATATTCACAAACACACACACACACTCACACTCTCACACACACACACACACACTGCTCTGATAATATATATTGCATGTAAATGGGAAAGAAAGTAACATGATACAGTGGTGAATGCAATAAAATCAGAAGAGAAAGGTGCAGTACTTGCCCTTGTGCCCTGTGGTGAAGATCCAACCAATTAGAAGACAGAGAAAGAAAAAAAGACAGCGTCACATCGTCGTTGTTCTAAAAGCCATCCAACACTGAATCTGACACTCACACATAAAACAAGATCATGGGAATTATGTCCATTTCAGTTTAACCAAGAGCCTCTGGACACACAACAAAGACGTGAATCTGAAATTACACAGATGAAAAAATATATTTTCATTCAACACAGAGTAACGAGAGGAGTGAGTGGAGAGTTTGGCAGGCTTGTTTAATATAGACATGAAATGACACACTAAGAGAATAAATGTGCATGCAGTATTTCCAAAAAGCTCTTTCTGTGTATCTCTCTGTTTACTTCTCATTGATGTGGACCAATGGATCATCTCACAAACCAAAACAAAAGCAGACCATCTGAGAATACAGTATTAAAGTCTTAAGGGCTGTTGAATCAAGCGCGTTCTTGCCCATAGAGCTAGAAATACACTGTGTCAAGTCATGCTTTTAACAGCTGAAGTACTTGAACATGACAAGCTACTTAAAAATGCTGGATCTTTATAAAGAACAAAAGAAAGAACGATAAAGCATTGGATGGATGGATGGATGGATGGATGGATGGATGGATGGATGGATGGATGGATGGATGGATGGATGGATGGATGGATGGATGGATACTGTGGATACTGTGGATGGATACTGTGGATGGATGGATGGATGGATGGATGGATACTGTGGATGGATGGATGGATGGATGGATGGATGGATGGATGGATGGATGAATGGATACTGTGGATGGATGGATGGATGGATGGATGGATGGATGGATGGATGGATGGATGGATGGATGGATACTGTGGATGGATGGATGGATGGATGGATGGATGGATGGATGGATGGATGGATACTGTGGATGGATACTGTGGATGGATGGATGGATGGATGGATGGATGGATGGATGGATACTGTGGATGGATACTGTGGATGGATGGATACTGTGGATGGATACTGTGGATGAATGGATGGATGGATGGATACTGTGGATGGATACTGTGGATGAATGGATGGATGGATGGATACTGTGGATGGATACTGTGGATGAATGGATGGATGGATGGATACTGTGGATGGATACTGTGGATACTGTGGATGGATACTCTGGATGGATACTGTGGATACTGTGGATGGATGGATGGATGGATACTGTGGATGGATACTGTGGATGGATGGATGGATGGATGAATGGATGGATGGATGGATGGATGGATGGATGGATGGATGGATACTGTGGATGGATACTGTGGATGGATGGATGGATGGATGACTGTGGATGGATACTGTGGATGGATGGATGGATGGATGGATGGATGGATACTGTGGATGGATACTGTGGATGGATACTGTGGATGGATGGATGGATGGATGAATGGATGGATGGATGGATGGATGGATGGATGGATGGATGGATACTGTGGATGGATACTGTGGATGGATGGATGGATGGATACTGTGGATGGATACTGTGGATGGATGTATGGATGGATGGATACTGTGGATGGATACTGTGGATGGATGGATGGATGGATACTGTGGATGGATACTGTGGATGGATGTATGGATGGATGGATGGATGGATGGATGGATGGATGGATCTTTATAAAGAACAAAAGAAAGAATGATAAAACATTGGATGGATGGATGTATAGATGGATGGATGGATGGATGGATGGATGGATCTTTACAAAGAACAAAAGAAAGAATGATACACACATTGGAACGTAACCAATAGTGATCTCAAATTAAAGGAGAGGTGAACGAACTAGACATCAATAACCAAAACTAACATTCCGTGTTGCTTCTATGATGCTCGTCTCACGTGTCAGCTTGTGTGCTTGAACTGTGAACTTCAGTGTCCAATGTTCAACTCTATCAGGTGAGCTACCGTGCAAGCAAATCACAGTAACAGTAAAAGTGTTTCGATATCATAGCAAAGCAGTGTGTGAGTGAAACTCCTGCATCTATACACACTCCCTCATTAGCACTGCTTTCTCATTCATGTGGCACCATTAGCTTCTAAAAAACATAATGACTCGGCCTTCACCCACTGATAACAGACATTGATGGTGACTTGATGCTGGGGAAATTAACCAAATCTGTGTGTATGTGACAGGGGTATTAGAGCCTACTGGTTACCTTATATGTTTTTGGCAACATCTGGTATGCGGTCGGCGAGTTTGTATGCTCTCAGCATCTCTCTGATCTCCAACAAAAACGTTTGAGCACTTGATGACAAACACATGTGGGGTTAATCATGTCAAAACATGACCAGGGCCTGCCAGGTCCGAGATCAGCCCAGTGGCCAACTCCATCACCACAGGTTTCAGTTACGACCAGCCATAAGGACGCGTCCCTCGAGAGCGCTCTGCATTCACCTGTTCTTCTCATTACTTGCTTGACACGGCTTCCCAAAGCAACACTTCTCTCGTTCTGCCTATCTGAAGTTTACACATGGCTTCAGCTTTGGTCATTCAAGCCATGTGGAGCTCCCAGAGTGTCGAGTCAGGTCCTAAAGCATCCAGGAGCACTCTGAAGACCACCAGAACACTCCGGAGAGGGTACGCAAAGACCTGACCCCGACGCTGATGCCTCTTTGCCCATTCTCAATAACCAGATGGACCTCTTTACGAGGCTGTAAACTTGTGCCAGGCTTCTTTACTTCCACAAATGGAGTTAGGGAGGGAATAAGGGAGAGAGAGAGAGGACAAACATGCACATATCTGCAGTAGCAACACCATAATGCACTCACACATAAAAGTTGGCACCACCGTGCTATATACTGTAGGTGTTTGCCAGAAGGTGTTTCAAGTGGTGTTTTGGTGCGTTCATGGCATGTCGCAATTAACGCAACACTACTGCGGTCGTCTTGGTTCAGGAAGTGACCAAGGGAGTGAGGAAACTGTTTCCTCTGCGACAACGTGGGTACCGCAGCCCGTTGGGGGTGCGGCAAGAACAAAAGATTCTCTACCCGGCCCTCCACAGGTGAATGGAGTGGTCTGGATACCAGCTCCGTGGCATATGTCTCTCTCTCCCTGGGTTGCTGGTCTCTGGAACGCTTGTGAGCCTTCTGGTTCCAGGAGGTGGTCCGTGAGACGGGGGGCGTCCGCTTCCTGCGGCGAGCTCTACGCTGGGACTGAGAGCTGGGGCAGAGCTGCATGGGGTTTCACCGCCACAAGGGGGCGCCCTCGGCGAGCAGACTGAACGTGGGATCTTGCGCCACGGCGGGGAAAGATGTGTTGAATGGCCTCCGTCTGTCCGTCTGTCTCTTCACCATCGAGAACTGCTGGGCAAAGCCCTCAGAAGGGGAACTCTGATTTTTCGTGTTTCCCATTAATTTCCTATGGCGGTCACTTTTGACCGGGAACAATACAAGTGCATCTGTTATTGTTTCCTACCACTTAGACTGATTGAATTAACACTTGGTTAACTCTTAAAATTGATTTCGGTCAAAAATGGCCGACCAGTGCACGAGGGCAAGACAGGGCTCAGGTCCCTCCTTCAATATACTGTGTCGCTCCAGGCGGTCGGGGTATCCAGTCCCCACTTGCCCCGCGGACGCCGGCCATTCCCCGCATCCGGGCGGTCGGGCTACTCCGTCACCCGGCAGATGGCAGCGGCGCTCCCCTGGGTGGACAGCAGTGTCGAGGACTCTACGGGCAACGGGCATCCCTCCTCCTTCCTGGGTGTCGGCACCAATGTAACACAGTTAAGGATGGGCAAGGAGGCGGCGAGAACCGGCTTGTCAACATAAATCATAATTTTAATGAAAACTTAAACCAAAAGCATAAACAAACACACACACGACGGACATGCCCGTAATTCTCTCTCTCTCGAACCTTCGTCACCGGCCTTTATCCCTCGCGCGCCTCATCAGGCCGATTGGGGACCGGGCACGCGATATTCCGACCCGGCCCCGCCCCTCCGCTCCACAGCCTTCCTTAAAGAATCGCTAAAGAGACACACAACTGTCTCCTTGTCCATCTGCTCACATGAGACACCGAGGATTGGTAAAGAGCTCAGACTCGTACACAACATTATATTCCTGTGACCGCATGTGGGACTACAGCTTTCCACCTCAAGTAGCAGAACATCACTGCTTACAAGCCCCAGTATGACCTTCAGACACATTTTGTGGCTCCAAAAGTCTGCTTGTACTGCCAGCTAAAATGTCCTTTCTTGGCTTTCATGCTTGTAATGACAAAGCGATGTGACTTCCAAACGCAGAGTTATGCTAAAATAATTACGCTGACGAGTGAGAGGGGAAACGCTTTTGGCTTGCAACTTTAAATCTGTGCAATGTAGCAAGAGATATTTTGAGCTCAATTTTTAGTGCTGTTTGCAAAGGGAAGCACCGCGGTTACTATTGCTCAAAACCCTTGACGTCAAGTATTCAATTTTGGCATGATATCCCACACAGGTAGTGCTATGGACATGATGCACATTCATAATTGTAGCATTAAAGATGAAAAACAGACAAAAAAATACCCTAAACTTACATTGAAGGATGGAACTGACCATACTGTATCTATGGAGACGAGATTTGGGGGTGGGGTCTTTTAGAACGCCCTAGCAACCACTGAACATTGCCCTGGCAATCGCACTGAGCACCGTAGCAACTGCATAGCAATGCCATGGCAACCACCCCGTAGCATCATTGTGCAGGTTTTGCACAGGTAAGAACTCGCGTGCTTTCATCAGGAAATGTAAATATTAGTTGTAATCTGTTATCTTATAGTTCACATCCTCTCCATTCATTAATTTATTTCGGTTTCAACAAACACCCAACACTTTTGATGCTTTAGACTGATCGACTGATGTTGCACATATCATGCAAAAACTAAAATAAAATACAAAATTAGAAAATGCTAAAGACAAACAGGCGAGTTGCGCGTATGAAACTCACAATCATGCATGAATGTAGATAAATGTGCAAAATAAATAATATGCCATTAAAATGTCTAAAAGCTGGAGAACAGACAGACAAGAGTACTTGCCCCATTGTGCTGTGTGATTCAAAGATGGAAAGACAGAAAAGAGAGATCAAGGAAAAACACTTAAAGCTGGATTCAAGTTATCTGGAGCTAAAATACAAAAACATTGATTTGTCCATGTGTGTTTATGTAGAATAATGTGGTGTTTGTTAGTCTGGTAATGTACAAGTCTGTAACGTTTAAATGAGCTGCATGTCCCTGTGTGTGTTTGTGTGTGTGTGTGTGTGTGTGTGTGCGTGTGTGCGCGCGCGCGCGCGCGCAGTTCTGGAGTTGAGCAGCACATGTCCGGAGGGGAGGGGGTGTTTGCAGTCTCTCTTCCCAGCCGGGACCCCTGTGTGCTGGACAGAGTAAGATCGAACACCTGGCTACAACGCTCAAGATGGGTGGAGACCAACTGGACCTCATCTTAATAACAAGAGCAGCCCTGACAATCCAGGTCAAACACACACACTCGCTCACACACACTCACACAAACACACACACAAACACACAGACACACTCTAACACACTCACTCACTCACACACACATACACTCACACACACACACACACAAACACACACACAAACACGCTCACACAGACACACACACACACACACAGACACACTCACACACACTTATACTCACACACACACACACACACACTCACACACACACACACACACGCTCACACAGACACACTCACTCACACACACACTCACTCACACACACACACACTTTCACACACACACACACACACACACACACACACACACACACACACACACACAGCTCACACAGACACACTCACTCTCACACACACACACACACACACACACACACTCTCTCACACACACACACACACACACGCTCACACAGACACACTCACTCACACACACTCACTCACACACACACACACTTTCACACACACACACACACACACACACACGCTCACACAGACACACTCACTCACACACACACACACACACACACACACACACACACACACACACACACTCTCTCACACACACACACACTCTCACACACACACACACACACACACACACACACTCTCTCACACACACACACACACACACACGCTCACACAGACACACTCACTCACACACACTCACTCACACACACACACACACTTCTCACACACACACACACACACACACACACACACACACACACACACGCTCACACAGACACACTCACTCTCACACACACACACACACACACACACACACACACACACAGCCATGCAGCTCATTTAAACATTACAGACGTGGGCAGACCTCTCTTGCAAGCCAATTAAAAATATTTGAAGACGTTCTTGGCTATTTCATAACACAATATCTCTGCAAGTCTTTCTCTGATTGCTGTAAAGGAACAGTGCTGCGGAGGGTTTGGTCTGTGTGCTGTGGGCGATACTCACACATGGCTTGTTTTATAGTGTTCCCCAGGTTTGCCTTGATGTAATGCAGACTGCATTCAGGCAAGACCAACGCTAGGCTGATGGAACAAAGACAAAGTGTTTTATACATACAAACACTCACAGCGTTTATGAAACACTTTGCATGGATTAACAATTCCATCACCACTTAAACATTATATTTATGTGCACACCTGTAGTCCGTTCCATTAACTGGCACCCAGGTGTACGTTCTGATCCCTCGGTCGATGTATCTCTGAGGTAGGGTATAAATGAACAGCATGTGGACAGAATATATGGTGCAGAAGTAGTAATATGGAAGACGTACACACCTCATCATGAGATTTCACAAGTGTTTCAATTGTTTTCTCTCCAGGGTCTCTATCAATCATCAAAGTCCGGATCTGAAAGAAAGAGAATTGAATGCTATTGACAGTCCTTATCATGAACAGTCTGAACAAATTATTCACTAAAGTGAACTGGATTCACCAGCACTACATATAGTAAGTGAATCGGTGAATCGTTTATTTTAACAGGTTCATTATCATGAACAGTCTGAACAAATGATTCACTAAAATTATTTGAACTTCTCCAATGCCACAGACGAGAAAGACGACAGTTTAGGAGAGCTCTAAAGTGCATTTGATTGATCGTCTCATTTTCAAAGTTTCTCAAATAAATAACTTTTACTCAAAAGAGAGAAATACTGCCGACCCAACACCACATCTGCCAGTCCTGAATCACACACGTGTTCTTTCATCAACTCTCTCTCCATACACTGATATTAACACTCACTCAGTCTCTCACCATCTACCGATGTGTGTTTGTGTGTGTGCGGTACCTGCACTTTAATATCATTTTCCAGTTCTGCATCCAGAAAGTCCAGTGTGACAGGTTCCTGAAATTTGGGGTTCTAAAGGAGAACCAAACAAACGATGTTAACATTTCACTGTAAGTTATGCTTTTGCCACAAGAAACATGGATATTAAAATCTGGATCGCTAGCAGAACTGTTTCCTGTGCAGTACATGAGAGAATGTTTGCACATTTCCTTCATCCATGTGTATCACACGTCACATTGGACATTTACACTTCGAAAACGCATCAAATTGTGCTTAAATAAAATCAATGATGTGAAAAGTGTTAAAAGATGAACTGATTTACATGTTCAGTCTGTAGATAATAACATATTTTGTATGAATCTAAAAACAGCCAAGGAGGAGTTTGTAATGTAATATTTTTTTTAATGCCACCAAGAGTCAAATGGGTGTGTGTATGCCTGAAAAAATTAGAAAGAAAATCAGTACAAATGCAATAGAGTTCCAGCATCTCTCGGTGCTTGGACACCTAATGGAAGGTAGCAAGGTAGGAAAGGAGGAAGCAAGGAAGGAAGGAAGTAAGTAAGGAAGCAAAGAAGGAAGCAAGGAAGGAAGAAAGGAAGGAAGCAAGTAAGGAAGAAAGCAAAGAAGGAAGCAAGCAAGGAAGCAAGGAAGCAAAGAAGGAAGCAAAGAAGGAAGGAAATAAGGAACCAAGGAAGGAAATAAGGAAGGAAAGAAGGAAGCAAGGAAATTAGGAAGGAAATAAGGAAGGAAGCAAGCAAGGAAGTAAGGAAGGAAGGAAGCAAGGCAAGGAAGGAAGGAAAGAAGGAAGCAAGGAAAAAAGAATAAGGAAGGAAGCAAGGAAGGAAGGAAATAAGGAAGCAAGGAAGGAAATAAGGAAGGAAAGAAGGAAGCAAGGAAATTAGGAAGGAAATAAGGAAGGAAGCAAGCAAGGAAGTAAGGAAGGAAGGAAGCAAGGCAAGGAAGGAAGGAAAGAAGGAAGCAAGGAAAAAAGAATAAGGAAGGAAGAAAAGAAGGAAGCAAGGAAATTAGGAAGTAAGTAAATAAGGAAGGAAGCAAGCAAGGAAGTAAGGAAGCAAAGAAGGAAATAAGGAAGTAAGGAAGTAAGGAAGGAAGCAAGCAAAGAAGGAAGCAAGGAAGGAAAGAAGGAAGCAAAGAAGGAAGGAAGCAAGGAAGAAAATAAGGCAGCAAGCAAGAAAGGAAGGAAAGAAGGAAGCAAGGAAAAAAGAATAAGGAAGGAAGGAAGGAAGGAAGAAAAGAAGGAAGCAAGGAAGGAAGCAAGGAAATTAGGAAGTAAGGAAGTAAATAAGGAAGGACGCAAGCAAGGAAGTAAGTAAGGAAGCAAAGAAGGAAGTAAGGAAGTAAGGAAGGAAGCAAGCAAAGAAGGAAGCCAGGAAGGAAATAAAGAAGGAAGCAAGGAAGGAAATTAGGAAGCAAGCAAAGAAGGAAGCAAGGAAGGAAATAAGGAAGGAAGCAAGGAAAAAAGAATAAGGAAGGAAGCAAGCAAGCAAGGACGGAAGGAAGGGAGGAAGGAAGGAAAGAAGGAAGCAAGCAAGCAAGAAAGAAAGAATAAAGAGAATAAAGACATGTTCATATTTGGGGAGACGGGTTAGAGAATGAAGAATGAAAGGAGGATTATGAAGGAGTCGTGTTGAATATGAAAGCAGTGAGTAATGAGAGACAGACAACACTGAGGAAGGATTTCAAAGTGTCGGAGTCGCCCTGTGCACAGTTCCTGTCCCGCGGGGGAACTCACAGATTGCTCCATATGACTGACATGTGTCGGCATCATGTGTCAATCTGACAGCCAGCGTGTGAGAGACACACATATGAAAATATCTGGAAATGTCAACAATGTTTCTTCCGAGTTCATGCAACAATATTTTGCCATTTGAAATGCAATAAAAAGCCCAGATGTGTCATCTCACAGCTGATGAGGGCATCACTGTTTACATTAACCGTGATAATCACAGCACAGGCAGAAAGCCACGATGACTAACAGTATTAACTCACTAATTACACTGTTCAAGAGAAACTAATCTCAATATAATCATATAATCATGTGCACAAAGACAGAGCGGTTTGCAGCAGCAAATACAAAATGTCATCTTGCTCAAAAGATAATAACTTCACATTCAAATCAAACACATTTAAAGTGGCCTCAAAGTGTTTGTTAGCGTCAGTCACTATTACTAAGATGCAACAGAAGTGAATAGTAGCCGAGACTATCCTTCTGACTAATCAATATTCATATAATTTGTGTATTGTTGAATTCCAAATACACATATCAGCTATGCTAGTTAAATATATATTTTTAATAGTTGAAATTCCATTTTCGATATCAAGAATGGCTATTTCAGTGAGTAATGATGTCATCTTTTATAACAATATTAAAAGTTTTTATTTGTGCAAACCTAATTGCCTAGTAAAGCATTTTTGTGTGCTTGATCGATCCATCATAACAATAAATGCCGCTTGGTTTGATATTTTGTTATCTAACACCATGACCGTCACATTCAGGCATTTTTAAGTGTCCAAATACTTTTTGGGGCCACAGTATAGCATTTTATAAATGCAAAATATGATTATGAATAACTGTCAGCCGTGCAGAATATGTTCACCAAGCTGCAGCAGATTTACACCATTACCCGATTGGCACGCCCATTCCACCCCAACCCTGAAACACACATGCAGTGCGTAATATTTTTAAATATTTTAACGCAAACATATATTAACTAATTAGTAGCCTAATTTGTGTGCTTTCCAATTCACTGTCAGCTCGCCTTCCGGTTAATGTGGGTCTGTCGTAATAGTATTGGGAGACCACAAGGGGGTGATATAACATTTACTGAAGCCAGTCACACACCAGACTAAAAGTGCCACGTGGTGGGTAGGAAGCATCAATGTAGTCCAGGTGGCAGTCCAAAGTTGTCAATCTAGTCACCATACACACAAAGATTAAGATTAAGTGATGTAAACTGGTGCAAACTGTGCCTACTGAACAATTAGACATGGCAACGTTTATTACGCAACTTCTCTGTATGTAGCCTTGAATAGGATTCATCCAGGGCTGGACTGGTAATCTGGCATACCGGGCATTTTCACGGTGGGCCGACGCACTTTGGGGCACGATCAGGGGCGGACTGGCCATCGGGAGAACCAAACGGCGGGTCAGCCGCGAAACGGGCCGAATGGGCCGCGATAAGCTAAAACGAGCCGCCGCGTCCACAAAATGGCACCAACCTCCGCTTAACAACTTTTGGGCCAGATGCCAAGTATAATCCCGAGCCGAATTCTCGTCCCAGTCCAGCCCTGGATTCATCCAATCTATCAAAGCACAAAAACACTTGATACTGAAATGCATTGAGTTGGCTATTTGAAAGATGCACATAAACAAAATATCATCCAGTGAATACCAATGTGTGAACAAGACATCAACCCCAAGCCTCGTTTAGATAAATTAAGGAGTTTCTTGCAACCAGCTGCAGGTTCATAGAGTGTAACAATGGAAAACACGGCATTTGGAAGGTCTTAAGCCTTCAAAAACAGATTTGTGGCTGCCAAAAACTGCCGATTAAAGTCTCAAATGCTTTGTCTCATAAATGAATGAGCATCTCTGAAAGAGACCACATTTGTTAACAGTGCTGTTATTGTAAAATACTTCAATCCATCATCAATGAGAATGTTTGACGGATATAAAAAAGCTCACACAATAAATCCAATCTCATCTCGGGTCTTCCTACTGTTTGAATGCAACTATTTCGCTCTCTGGCGAGCAACATGTGGCACACATACTGTTAAGGTTTGTTCAATTCCGACACAGTCAAAACAAATTGGCCCTTCCTGGAGTGTTCAAAGTCTCCTTGAAACACTCTCCAAAGTCTGTTCGAGCGGCCTGTTTCTCTTAACTTCAGTCATGTGTTTTGCACGGCTGGATCTGGAGCACTTTGAACTGTTTCCATTCGATCTGACTCCCTCTAGTAGTGGGGAAATAAGGACGCAACGATGGAAGGAATGAAAGAATGAAGGAAGCAAGCAAGGAATGAAAG
>NC_068304.1:40596169-40601169 GCF_025860055.1 Xyrauchen texanus | reverse complement strand
TTCAAAAGAACCGGTTCATAAGAGTCATTTGTTTGGGAATCAGACTACACTGAATGTGCTGTATGTTTTGAGCTGAAGATTCAAAAGAACCGATTCACAAGAGTCATTTGTTCGGGAATCGGACAACATTGAATGTGCTGTATGTTTTGAGCTAAAGATTCAAAAGAACCAGTTCATAAGAGTCATTTGTTCCGATTCGGACTACACTAAATGTGCTGTATGTTTTGAGCTGAAGATTCAAAAGAACCGATTCATAAGAGTCATTTGTTCAGAATCAGACTACACTGAATGTGCTGTATGTTTTGAGTTGAAGATTCAAAAGAACCGATTCATAAGAGTCATTTGTTCAGAATCAGACTACACTAAATGTGCTGTATGTTTTGAGCTGAAGATTCAAAAGAACCGATTCATAAGAGTCATTTGTTCGGGAATCTGACTACACTGAATGTACTGTATGTTTTGAGCTGAAGATTCAAAAGAACCGATTCACAAGAGTCATTTGTTCGGGAATCGGACTACACGGAATGTGCTGTATGTTTTGAGCTGAAGATTCAAAAGAACCGGTTCATAAGAGTCATTTGTTCAGAATCAGACTACACTGAATATGCTGTATGTTTTGAGCTGAAGATTCAAAAGAACCGGTTCATAAGAGTCATTTGTTAGGGAATCGGACTACACTGAATGTTCTGTATGTTTTGAGCTGAAGATTCAAAAGAACCGGTTTATAAGAGTCATTTGTTCGGGAATCAGACAACATTGAATGTGCTGTATGTTTTGAGCTAAAGATTCAAAAGAACCAGTTCATAAGAGTCATTTGTTCCGATTCGGACTACACTGAATGTGCTGTATGTTTTGAGCTGAAGATTCAAAAGAACCGGTTAATAAGAGTCATTTGTTTGGGAATCGGACTACACTGAATATGCTGTATGTTTTGAGCTGAAGATTCAAAAGAACCGGTTCATAAGAGTCATTTGTTCAGGAATCAGACTACACTGAATATGCTGTATGTTTTGAGCTGAAGATTCAAAAGAACCGGTTCATAAGAGTCATTTGTTCGGGAATCGGACTACACTAAATGTGCTGTATGTTTTGAGCTGAAGATTCAAAAGAACCGGTTCATAAGAGTCATTTGTTCGGGAATCGGACTACAC
Source organism: Xyrauchen texanus (assembly GCF_025860055.1). Lineage (NCBI taxonomy): Eukaryota > Metazoa > Chordata > Actinopteri > Cypriniformes > Catostomidae > Xyrauchen > Xyrauchen texanus. Next base: position 40,600,018 of record NC_068304.1, on the reverse strand, counting down.
TGAATGTGATGTATGTTTTGAGCTGAAGATTCAAAAGAACCGGTTCATAAGAGTCATTTGTTCGGGAATCGGACTACATTGAATGTGCTGTATGTTTTGAGCTGAAGATTCAAAAGACCCGGTTCATTAGAGTCATTTTTCCGATTCGGACTATACACTGAATGTGCTGTATGTTTTGAGCTGAAGATTCAAAAGAACCGGTTCATAAGAGTCTTTTGTTCAGAATCGGACTACACTGAATGTGCTGTATGTTTTGTGCTGAAGATTCAAAAGAACCGATTCATAAGAGTCATTTGTTCAGAATCAGACTACACTAAATGTGCTGTATGTTTTGAGCTGAAGATTCAAAAGAACCGATTCATAAGAGTCATTTGTTCAGAATCAGACTACACGGAATGTGCTGTATGTTTTGAGCTGAAGATTCAAAAGAACCGATTCATAAGAGTCATTTGTTCAGAATCAGACTACACTAAATGTGCTGTATGTTTTGAGCTGAAGATTCAAAAGAACCGATTCATAAGAGTCATTTGTTCGGGAATCGGACTACACTGAATGTGCTGTATGTTTTGAGCTGAAGATTCAAAAGAACCGATTCACAAGAGTCATTTGTTCGGGAATCGGACTACACGGAATGTGCTGTATGTTTTGAGCTGAAGATTCAAAAGAACCGGTTCATAAGAGTCATTTGTTCAGAATCAGACTACACTGAATATGCTGTATGTTTTGAGCTGAAGATTCAAAAGAACCGGTTCATAAGAGTCATTTGTTAGGGAATCGGACTACACTGAATGTTCTGTATGTTTTGAGCTGAAGATTCAAAAGAACCGGTTTATAAGAGTCATTTGTTCGGGAATCAGACAACATTGAATGTGCTGTATGTTTTGAGCTAAAGATTCAAAAGAACCAGTTCATAAGAGTCATTTTTTCCGATTCGGACTACACTGAATGTGCTGTATGTTTTGAGCTGAAGATTCAAAAGAACCGGTTCATAAGAGTCATTTGTTCAGAATCGGACTACACTGAATGTGCTGTATGTTTTGAGCTGAAGATTCAAAAGAACCGATTCACAAGAGTCATTTGTTCAGAATCGGACTACACTGAATGTGCTGTATGTTTTGAGCTGAAGATTCAAAAGAACCGATTCACAAGAGTCATTTGTTCAGAATCGGACTACACTGAATGTGCTGTATGTTTTGTGCTGAAGATTCAAAAGAACCGGTTCATAAGAGTCATTCGTTTGGGAATCGGACTACACTGAATGTGCTGTATGTTTTGAGCTGAAGATTCAAAAGAACCGATTCACAAGAGTAATTTGTTCGGGAATCGGACAACATTGAATGTGCTGTATGTTTTGAGCTAAAGATTCAAAAGAACCAGTTCATAAGAGTCATTTGTTCCGATTCGGACTACACTGAATGTGCTGTATGTTTTGAGCTGAAGATTCAAAAGAACCGATTCATAAGAGTCATTTGTTCGGGAATCGGACTACACTGAATGTGCTGTATGTTTTGAGCTGAAGATTCAAAAGAACCGATTCATAAGAGTCATTTGTTCAGAATCAGACTACACTAAATGTGCTGTATGTTTTGAGCTGAAGATTCAAAAGAACCGATTCATAAGAGTCATTTGTTCAGAATCAGACTACACTGAATGTGCTGTATGTTTTGAGTTGAAGATTCAAAAGAACCGATTCATAAGAGTCATTTGTTCAGAATCAGACTACACTAAATGTGCTGTATGTTTTGAGCTGAAGATTCAAAAGAACCGATTCATAAGAGTCATTTGTTCGGGAATCTGACTACACTGAATGTACTGTATGTTTTGAGCTGAAGATTCAAAAGAACCGATTCACAAGAGTCATTTGTTCGGGAATCGGACTACACGGAATGTGCTGTATGTTTTGAGCTGAAGATTCAAAAGAACCGGTTCATAAGAGTCATTTGTTCAGAATCAGACTACACTGAATATGCTGTATGTTTTGAGCTGAAGATTCAAAAGAACCGGTTCATAAGAGTCATTTGTTAGGGAATCGGACTACACTGAATGTTCTGTATGTTTTGAGCTGAAGATTCAAAAGAACCGGTTCATAAGAGTCATTTGTTCGGGAATCAGACAACATTGAATGTGCCGTATGTTTTGAGCTAAAGATTCAAAAGAACCAGTTCATAAGAGTCATTTGTTCCGATTCGGACTACACTGAATGTGCTGTATGTTTTGAGCTGAAGATTCAAAAGAACCGATTCACAAGAGTCATTTGTTCAGAATCGGACTACACTGAATGTGCTGTATGTTTTGTGCTGAAGATTCAAAAGAACCGGTTCATAAGAGTCATTTGTTTGGGAATCGGACTACACTGAATGTGCTGTATGTTTTGAGCTGAAGATTCAAAAGAACCGATTCACAAGAGTCATTTGTTCGGGAATCGGACAACATTGAATGTGCTGTATGTTTTGAGCTAAAGATTCAAAAGAACCAGTTCATAAGAGTCATTTGTTCCGATTCGGACTACACTGAATGTGCTGTATGTTTTGAGCTGAAGATTCAAAAGAACCGGTTCATAAGAGTCATTTGTTTGGGAATCGGACTACACTGAATGTGCTGTATGTTTTGAGCTAAAGATTCAAAAGAACCAGTTTATAAGAGTCATTTGTTCCGATTCGGACTACACTGAATGTGCTGTATGTTTTGAGCTGAAGATTCAAAAGAACCGGTTCATAAGAGTCATTTGTTCCGATTCGGACTACACTGAATGTGCTGTATGTTTTGAGCTGAAGATTCAAAAGAACCGGTTCATAAGAGTCATTTGTTCAGAATCGGACTACACTGAATGTGCTGTATGTTTTGAGCTGAAGATTCAAAAGAACCGGTTTATAAGAGTCATTTGTTCGGGAATCAGACAACATTGAATGTGCTGTATGTTTTGAGCTAAAGATTCAAAAGAACCAGTTCATAAGAGTCATTTGTTCCGATTCGGGCTACACTGAATGTGCTGTATGTTTTGAGCTGAAGATTCAAAAGAACCGGTTCATAAGAGTCATTTGTTCAGAATCGGACTACACTGAATGTGCTGTATGTTTTGTGCTGAAGATTCAAAAGAACCGGTTCATAAGAGTCATTTGTTTGGGAATCGGACTACACTGAATGTGCTGTATGTTTTGAGCTGAAGATTCAAAAGAACCGATTCACAAGAGTCATTTGTTCAGAATCGGACTATACACTGAATGTGCTGTATGTTTTGAGCTGAAGATTCAAAAGAACCGGTTCATAAGAGTCTTTTGTTCAGAATCGGACTACACTGAATGTGCTGTATGTTTTGTGCTGAAGATTCAAAAGAACCGGTTCATAAGAGTCATTTGTTTGGGAATCGGACTACACTGAATGTGCTGTATGTTTTGAGCTGAAGATTCAAAAGAACCGATTCACAAGAGTCATTTGTTCAGAATCGGACTACACTGAATGTGCTGTATGTTTTCTGCTGAAGATTCAAAAGAACCGGTTCATAAGAGTCATTTGCTTGGGAATCGGACTACACTGAATGTGCTGTATGTTTTGAGCTGAAGATTCAAAAGAACCGATTCACAAGAGTCATTTGTTCGGGAATCGGACTACACTGAATGTGCTGTATGTTTTGAGCTAAAGATTCAAAAGAACCGATTCATAAGAGTCATTTGTTCGGGAATCGGACTACACTGAATGTGCTGTATGTTTTGAGCTGAAGATTCAAAAGAACCGGTTCATAAGAGTCATTTGTTTGGGAATCGGACTACACTGAATGTGCTGTATGTTTTGAGCTAAAGATTCAAAAGAACCGATTCATAAGAGTCATTTGTTCGGGAATCGGACTACACT
>NC_068304.1:40583669-40591169 GCF_025860055.1 Xyrauchen texanus | reverse complement strand
AACCATCAAAAATCATTCAAATTTAATTTGATCAATGTCACTATTGCCAGATGTTTAGGGGCGTTTTGGACAGTTTGGTCGGACAGAAGTCAATTATAACCATCACTGAAATATAACGTTGACGTAGAGCGACAGATCTGGTACAAGCAGACACGTGTCACACAGTATGTGACCTGCTGTATCGTCACGTCAAGGGTATTAACCTTACCAGAGACCTCCGTGACGCATTCAGAGAGCAGGAACTAACGACTTCAGAGGGTCCAACGGTTTGACGCACAGTGTACGGATCCCTTGACCCCAAACTGGGAAAGTTTGGGATAAGATACCATGCAATATTTATTTTCCACATCTGTTCCTATCAGTGTTTCTCTAAGCAGGCTATTGTCCGCATGGTTAATGCATTCAAGAGATAATGAGGTTTACACTTTGTTACGTCAATAGTAACTTTTACCCCTTATAAAGTGACAAAAATAGCACTATGAGCTACGGGTGTTTTAGCGACACATCTTCCGTTCATTGATTCATATGCATCATTACCGCCTGTGATTTTTAGAGGCATTAAGTTAAACCATCACTGTCCCTGTTTGGGCAGTCAAAGATCTTCCAGCTTATAAAAGATGATGCACAGATTCATTTTGGGAAGTTAAATATGTCATTTTAAGTGTGATCTGAATTACATTTCTGAATTACGTTTACGTATACATTTAAAGTGTGTTGTAATATAAATATTTGTACAGCATTTATAACTCTGTTTCAGCGTTGCTTTTGCAAACAGTAGCGTCCAAAACTCTACAAAACTTTGCATTTTTCATAGTCACTACAATTTCATTTGAACTTACGAATTACACTATTAGCATGAACATCTGAGTGAAAGTTTGAAGTGAAAACTTGACATGAATTTCAGAATTTGTAGTTGAAATTTAGAGTTGGGAACCGAGAACTGGTTCATTTAAAACATGTTCTGGATCCACATGATTTTATGTACCGTTAACAGATCCTAATCATGCATTTTATTTCTGCAATGCAGACAAAGCACTAAACTAGTCTGATAGTGTTTCCTTAAGCAGCTGCGCTGACCTGTACTAAATCTACAGCACAAAACACAGCACGACCATTGTGGTCTGATTCACAAACAAATGACTCTTATGAACCGGTTCTTTTGAATCTACAGAGTGAAACATACTGCGTGACTAGTGAAGTATGATTCACAAACAAATGACTCTTATGAACTGATTCATTTGAATCTACAGAGTGAAACAAACTGCGCGACTAGTGAAGTATGATTCACAAACAAATGACTCTTATGAACTGATTCATTTGAATCTACAGAGTGAAACATAAAGTGACTAGTGTAGTCCGATTCACAAACAAATGACTCTTATGAACCGGTTCTCTTGAATCTACAGAGTGAAACATAAAGTGACTAGTGTAGTCCGATTCACAAACAAATGACTCTTATGAACCGGTTCTCTTGAATCTACAGAGTGAAACACACTGCGCGACTAGTGAAGTATGGTTCACGAAAAAATGACTCTTATGAACTGATTCATTTGAATCTACAGAGTGAAACGTACTGCGAGACTAGTGAAGTATGATTCACGAACAAATGACTCTTATGAACTGATTCATTTGAATCTACAGAGTGAAACATAAAGTGACTAGTGTAGTCCGATTCACAAACAAATGACTCTTATGAACCGGTTCTCTTGAATCTACAGAGTGAAACACACTGCGAGACTAGTGAAGTATGATTCTCAAACAAATGACTCTTATGAACCGGTTCTCTTGAATCTACAGAGTGAAACATACTGCGAGACTAGTGAAGTATGATTCACAAACAAATGACTCTTATGAACCGGTTCTCTTGAATCTACAGAGTGAAACATACTGCGCGACTAGTGAAGTATGATTCACAAACAAATTACTCTTATGAACCGGTTCTCTTGAATCTACAGAGTGAAACGTACTGCGAGACTAGTGAAGTATGATTCACAAACAAATGACTCTTATGAACCAGTTCTCTTGAATCTACAGAGTGAATCGTACTGCGCGACTAGTGAAGTATGATTCACAAACAAATGACTCTTATGAACCAGTTCTCTTGAATCTACAGAGTGAAACGTACTGCGTGACTAGTGAAGTATGATTCACAAACAAATGACTCTTATGAACCGGTTCTCTTGAATCTACAGAGTGAAACGTACTGCGAGACTAGTGAAGTATGATTCACAAACAAATTACTCTTATGAACCGGTTCTCTTGAATCTACAGAGTGAAACATACTGCACGACTAGTGAAGTATGATTCACAAACAAATGACTCTTATGAACAGGTTCTCTTGAATCTACAGAGTGAAACATACTGCGAGACTAGAAGTATGATTCACGAAAAAATGATTCTTATGAACCGGTTCTCTTGAATCTACAGAGTGAAACATACTGTGCGACTAGTGAAGTATGATTCAAAAACAAATGACTCTTATGAACCAGTTCTCTTGAATCTACAGAGTGAAACATACTGCGAGACTAGTGAAGTATGATTCACAAACAAATGACTCTTATGAACCGGTTCTCTTGAATCTACAGAGTGAAACACACTGCGCGACTAGTGAAGTATGATTCACAAGCAAATGACTCTTATGAACCGGTTCTCTTGAATCTACAGAGTAAAACACACTGCGAGACTAGTGAAGTATGATTCACAAACAAATGACTCTTATGAACAGGTTCTCTTGAATCTACAGAGTGAAACGTACTGCGCGACTAGTGAAGTATGATTCACGAAAAAATTACTCTTATGAACCGGTTCTCTTGAATCTACAGAGTGAAATGTACTGCGAGACTAGTGAAGTATGATTCACAAACAAATGACTCTTATGAACCGGTTCTCTTGAATCTACAGAGTGAAACATACTGCGAGACTAGTGAAGTATGATTCACAAACAAATGACTCTTATGAACCGGTTCTCTTGAATCTACAGAGTGAAACATACTGCGAGACTAGTGAAGTATGATTCACAAACAAATGACTCTTATGAACCGGTTCTCTTGAATCTACAGAGTGAAACATACTGCGAGACTAGTGAAGTATGATTCACAAACAAAATACTCTTATGAACCGGTTCTCTTGAATCTACAGAGTGAAACACACTGCGCGACTAGTGAAGTATGATTCACAAGCAAATGACTCTTATGAACCAGTTCTCTTGAATCTACAGAGTGAAACACACTGCGAGACTAGTGAAGTATGATTCACAAACAAATGACTCTTATGAACAGGTTCTCTTGAATCTACAGAGTGAAACATAAAGTGACTAGTGTAGTCCGATTCACAAACAAATGACTCTTATTAACCGGTTCTTTTGAATCTACAGAGTGAAAAATACAGCGCGACTAGTGAGGTATGATTCACGAACAAATGACTCTTATGAACCGGTTCTCTTGAATCTACAGAGTGAAACATACTGCGTGACTAGTGAAGTATGATTCACAAACAAATGACTCTTATGAACCAGTTCTCTTGAATCTACAGAGTGAATCATACTGCGTGACTAGTGAAGTATGATTCACAAACAAATGACTCTTATGAACCAGTTCTCTTGAATCTACAGAGTGAAACGTACTGCGCGACTAGTGAAGTATGATTCACGAACAAATGACTCTTATGAACCGGTTCTCTTGAATCTACAGAGTGAAACATACTGCGCGACTAGTGAAGTATGATTCACGAACAAATGACTCTTATGAACCGGTTCTCTTGAATCTACAGAGTGAAACATAAAGCTGACTAGTGTAGTCTGATTCACAAACAAATGACTCTTATGAACCGGTTCTTTTGAATCTACAGAGTGAAACGTACTGTGAGACTAGTGAAGTATGATTCACGAACAAATGATTCTTATGAACCGGTTCTCTTGAATCTACAGAGTGAAACATACTGCGAGACTAGTGAAGTATGATTCACAAACAAATGACTCTTATGAATCGGTTCTCTTGAATCTACAGAGTGAAACATACTGCGCGACTAGTGAAGTATGATTCACAAACAAAATACTCTTATGAACCGGTTCTCTTGAATCTACAGAGTGAAACATACTGCGAGACTAGTTAAGTATGATTCACAAACAAATGACTCTTATGAACCGGTTCTCTTGAATCTACAGAGTGAAACATACTGCGAGACTAGTGAAGTATGATTCACAAACAAATGACTCTTATGAACCGGTTCTCTTGAATCTACAGAGTGAAACATACTGCGAGACTAGTGAAGTATGATTCACAAACAAATGACTCTTATGAACCGGTTCTCTTGAATCTACAGAGTGAAACATACTGCACGACTAGTGAAGTATGATTCACAAACAAATGACTCTTATGAACCGGTTCTCTTGAATCTACAGAGTGAAACGTACTGCGCGACTAGTGAAGTATGATTCACAAACAAAATACTCTTATGAACCGGTTCTCTTGAATCTACAGAGTGAAACGTACTGCGCGACTAGTGAAGTATGATTCACAAACAAATGACTCTTATGAACCGGTTCTCTTGAATCTACAGAGTGAAACATACTGCGAGACTAGTGAAGTATGATTCACAAACAAATGACTCTTATGAACCGGTTCTCTTGAATCTACAGAGTGAAACATACTGCACGACTAGTGAAGTATGATTCACAAACAAATGACTCTTATGAACCGGTTCTCTTGAATCTACAGAGTGAAACGTACTGCGCGACTAGTGAAGTATGATTCACAAACAAATGACTCTTATGAACCGGTTCTCTTGAATCTACAGAGTGAAACGTACTGCGCGACTAGTGAAGTATGATTCACAAACAAAATACTCTTATGAACCGGTTCTCTTGAATCTACAGAGTGAAACACACTGCGCGACTAGTGAAGTATGATTCACAAGCAAATGACTCTTATGAACCAGTTCTCTTGAATCTACAGAGTGAAACACACTGCGAGACTAGTGAAGTATGATTCACAAACAAATGACTCTTATGAACAGGTTCTCTTGAATCTACAGAGTGAAACATAAAGTGACTAGTGTAGTCCGATTCACAAACAAATGACTCTTATGAACCAGTTCTCTTGAATCTACAGAGTGAATCATACTGCGCGACTAGTGAAGTATGATTCAGAAACAAATGACTCTTATGAACCAGTTCTCTTGAATCTACAGAGTGAAACGTACTGCGCGACTAGTGAAGTATGATTCACAAACAAATGACTCTTATGAACCGGTTCTCTTGAATCTACAGAGTGAAACATACTGCGTGACTAGTGAAGTATGATTCACAAACAAATGACTCTTATGAACCGGTTCTCTTGAATCTACAGAGTGAAACATACTGCGTGACTAGTGAAGTATGATTCACGAACAAATGACTCTTATGAACCGGTTCTCTTGAATCTACAGAGTGAAACATAAAGCGACTAGTGTAGTCCGATTCACAAACAAATGACTCTTATGAACCGGTTCTTTTGAATCTACAGAGTGAAACATACTGCGAGACTAGTGAAGTATGATTCACGAACAAATGACTCTTATGAACCGGTTCTCTTGAATCTACAGAGTGAAACATACTGCTTGACTAGTGAAGTATGATTCACAAACAAATGACTCTTATGAACCGGTTCTCTTGAATCTACAGAGTGAAACATACTGCGTGACTAGTGAAGTATGATTCACAAACAAATGACTCTTATGAACAGGTTCTTTTGAATCTACAGAGTGAAACATACAGCGCGACTAGTGAAGTATAATTCACGAACAAATGACTCTTATGAACTGATTCATTTGAATCCACAGAGTGAAACACATATGAACAACTTTTATGAGCATTTTTTTTTTTTTAAATCTACAGCGCGACCAGTGTAGACTGATTCCCGAACAAATGTCTCTAATGAGCCAGTTCTTTTTAGTGAATCAAAAACACTTCATTCTGAGAAGTTGCTAAATGACTCTCCTGAAAGTTGACTTCACATTTTTTGTTTTGCTTCGATTCCTTTATATAGTTACATTTTGTAATGTTTAATATAAAGTTACAGTCAGACCAATCATTGGATTTCATTTAGGCATCGAAGAAATCTTCAAAAGTTACTCCCTTTGCAAGAATTGCATAAAATGTATCTCTGATGTATGTCATTGATGATTATACATTTATATAATGTATATAATATAATATGAGTATTGTAAAGGGTAAATCAGGATAAATGATGGGCTGACCTGGTTTCGAGGTCCCCCGTCTTTGGTCTTGTTGAACACTGGCAGCGTGCCGGTGATGACCAGGCCCAGCTCCTGAGGTCAGCGAGAGGTCAAAGGAAACAGTGTAAGAGTACAGAACTACTGTTGCATCGATCTGCAGTCACCCTAAATGTTTGCTTAGTGCATTACCAGGGCGTCCAGATACACGTTGGTCCATTGCACCTGTTTAGCATCTGCGAGGACCATCGGCCGGCCTAAAACATCGAGATACTCCTAAACAAACGCAAACAAAACAAGCAAGGAAAAGTGGGTCATGCTTGGACCTTCACATCTAATTAAACAAAAATAAGTAGCAAAACAAACCCCACAAGTCTCTATAATTAAACCCGAATCGCTTTGGCTCTGTGCAGACCTGAGTGTTTATGCGGATGGCTCCAATGGAAGGGATTTCATAGAAATATCCTGGAAAACATACATAGATATGCAGGTTTATTCTTCAAAGGACTGTAGTACAACAGTGTGTGAGGATACTTGTGGTACTTTCACCACTAGGGGGCACACAAACATAACATGTGTTACCTTTATTAGCACAGGCCATCCACTTTATGGGCCATGTGTCATAGTTGTGTTGACCCACAGAGAAGGTGAACACACGCACCTGCAGGCAAACAGCAGTCTGATATAGTCTGATGATATGACATCATAAAATATAAATGCAGACAATGAGTTGGTGTTATTTAATGCTGAATAAGTAAGGGAAAATGAACCGTCAGCTGGTAATTATTACAGGAAAAAAAATATTAACAAAAATCTACATTGAAACACATATTCATCGAAAATTATTTTTTGTGTCCTTATTGGCTTCATACATAAAAAAATATTATTAATAATAATAAAAACATTAATAACAACTATATATAATTAGACATTTTTTACTTTAAACCCCAAAATAAATACATTAATTAATTAATAACAATAATAACAACTATATATAATTAGATATTATTTACTTTAAACCCCAAAATAAATAAATAAATTAATAATAATATTAATAATAATAACATTAATAACAACTATATATAATTAGATATTTTTTACTTTAAACCCCAAAATAAATAAATAAATTAATAATAATAATACTACTAATAATAACAACATTAATAACAACTACATATATATATATATATATATATATATTAGATTGTTTTTACTTTAAACCACAAAATAAATAAATAAATCATAATATTAATAATAACAATAATAATAAAAACTATATATAATTAGATA
>NC_068304.1:40548669-40581169 GCF_025860055.1 Xyrauchen texanus | reverse complement strand
ACTGGAAAAGAGAGCCAGAGAGAGACTCAAAAATGAAAATTCACTACAAGACTTCACAGAATTCGACGTTTTATAAAACATTCCCTGTTCCTTTAAAGCTGAAGTGTGTAGGGGGCACACACACACACACACACACACACACACACACACACACACACACACACACAGACAAACACACAGACACACACACTCACTCACACACACACACACACACACACTCACACACACACAGAGATACAGAGGGCCTTTATTAACCCCCTGGAGCCGTATGGATTACTTTTATGATGGATGGATTAGTTTTATTGGGCTTCAAATTCTAAGGTACCATTCACTCCCATTATAAAGCTGGGAAGAGTCAGGATATTTTTAATATAACTCCGATTGTGTTTGTCTGAAATAAGAAAGTCATGTACACCTAGGATGGCTTGAGGGTGAGTAAATAATGGGATCATTTAAATTTTTGGGTGAACTAACCCTTTAATTAGGGTTTTATACAGATCCTTTTCCTCTAAAGGCCGATTTATGTGTCCTCATGCATCTATAGCTCTGAAATAATTATTATCATATAATTTATTTATTAAATAAACTAAAAGCAATGTAATACTGTAATTTATTAGTATATATTAAACCATTGCAGCATTAAAATGTGTTCAATTAAACATTTTGGCACATTTTATTTATAATACATATTTTCAGAGAACATGAGCAGAAAGACCATAAATCAGACATGCACTGTATGCTTGCTATTGAGTCACTTAAGCAATAATACATTCATATTTTGCCAAACGTTGACACTCTGTGCTGAAAATAAAAATCATGCAATGTTAATTAATAACTACTCGCTTGAACAACACAAAATGGGTGTGGTTTTACAGCTTAAACGCTTCCTTACTGTATGCCATAATGTCAAACAGCCGATTAAAACAACACACAGATCGAAAAGGTCTCACTGAAGACAACAAGCATATACTGTCACACAACCAAGTATTGAGTAAAAGCCATGAAAGCACACAAAGTTGCATGTAAAGTTGTAAACAGATGTTGCTTTTGGATGCGTTTCTGCTGGCAACTTCACGAAACAAACAGAAATTGATAAACAGCACATGCTCCTGATTTAAACAAGCATAAATGCGACGTGATATTATCCATACAACTTAAAATTACCTTTTAAAACACAAATATCTGTTTAATCGTCTGGTTACATTTTTGGACAGAACTATCCTTTAAGGCATGCTATGAGTACTCTAGGGACACACACAGAGAGATGCCCGCGTCATTAGGAGCCGTGCGCCAGTCGTTGATGTAACTGTGGGATCAGGCGTCTGCGCTCTGTTGAACGAGCAGGATGTCACAGTGGCTGCTGAATGAACCGATGAGTCACGCATTAATTAGTTGCTCCAACATTGACTGAATATTTAATTAATGCTCTATTGCCATGGAGGTCCCCGTGACACATGGCACTCAGCATAGGACACACTAATGAATCACAGACCCCTACACACACACACACACACACACGAGACGTTGTGCACTACAGCGTAGACAGCATTGGGGGTTATAATTGGATCGTTCTAGTTTATGTCGCTTCACAAAATTCAATGCTCATCAGTTGGGTCTCTTTAAAACAGCATTCCCAGACATGAGGGTAAAAATAAATAAAAATAATTAAATAGATAAATAAATAACACTTAATAAATATAATCATGAATAAATAAATAACACTTACATAAATGTTAATAAATAAATATTATAGTATATCAATAAATAATGTATATTTAAATGTTTGAAATGAATAATATCATAAATAAATACATGAATAAATATTATTACAATTTTTATAAAATGTTACAATCAATAAAAAATATTTAAGTGTTAAAAAAATTAATTGTGCCATAAGTGTATGTAATTGATTACAAAGTTTATAATTAAATAAATATTATAATAAATAAACTACATTTATTTAAATGCTTATAAATAAATAACACTTAATAAATACATTTACATAAATGTTTATAAATAAATATTATAGTATATTAATAAATAATGTATATTTAAATGTTTGAAATAAATAATATCGTAAATAAATACATAAATAAATATTATTAAAATTTGTATAAAAAGTTATAAATCAATAAATAATATTTAATTAAATGTTAAAAAATGTATTGTGCCATAGGTGTATGTAATTGATTACAAAGTTTATAAATAAATAATATAATAAATAAACTACATTTATTTAAATGTTTATAAATAAATTAATTTAAAAAAATTAAAAATTAATTTATCACAAAAGCACGTTTCCTGTATAAATTCTGCCCTCCAAATCCAGAAACCGCAAGGGTTCAGATTTTCTTGTGTTCACTGTTCAAATTGTTTGTCATCCGCTGCAGGTCAATTGCACTAGTCAATAATGTCCTTTGAATTTCCGCCCCACAGATGAGTCAATATAAATGATGAATTGGCTAATATTCTTGAACAATTCAGCGGTGGTTGCAACGGCAGGTGTATTCTGTGGCCTTCATCTGCATGATTAACCTTGATCCAATATTTGCCTTGATTTTTTGCTTTGATATTTAATTTTTTTGGACCGTGTGTGGCATTAGAGACACTTAAGCTAACCAAATAAGAGTAATACTAATAATATTTTTATTTGATTTTTCTGCTCTCACACATCATCATTAGTGTTTCATATGATCTCGTATTACAATAAATGACATCAAACGACTATTCGACAATTAAAATTTTGGTCTACAACTTGTTTCGTTTCAGCCCTACTTCAAATACGACACTATGAGAACAAGCAAAATGATTGACAGGTGCAACGCGTCATACACAGACACATACACAGTTTTGTTTGCTGTTTATAAAGTCTATAGCTGTCACAGAGACCGGTGAGATATGGTAAATAGTCTGCACTTATATAGCGCCTTTTTAACATTAGCAGTTTTCAAAGCGCTTTATACTGTGACTCATTCACCCATTCACACACCAATGATGGCAGAGCTGCCATACAAGGCGTTAGCTGGCTAGGTTCAGTGTCTTTAAACTGTCCAAAGACACTTCGGCACTTCGCGTGGGCCGTGAATCGAACCAGCAAGCCTGTGATTAGTGGACAACCCGCTCTACCACCTGAGCCATGAAAAGAATCACTTACAGAAAAAAAAAAACACCACCACAACAACAACAAACCATTACGGAAAGTCATGGTGTCAACTCACTATAGCTTCTTCCATCAGTAGTGAGGGATTTACATGTTATAAATTAAAGAATGTCAAGCTGACAGAGAAGATTAATGAGTTAGAGACACACATCTGAATGCTAGTGGAGGTTAGTGAGAAAGAGAAGCTGGTAGATACAGTTTCAGATGCGGGTAGCACAGTGAGCAACACACACACACTTTGGTTCTGGCTCTAGAGCCCCCGTAGCAAGGCGTTTGGGTGATGTCAAAGCAGCATACTCATATGGCAAAGCGACACCACTCTCCCATTCCTGTTAGGGTTTCCAATCGAGTCACCCCACTCAGTGATGCAACCACTGATAATAATTTTGAAAGAGACTAAATAATCGGTGATTCTATTGTAAGGAATGTGGAAATTGAGACTCAAGCCACCATTGTAAAATGCATTTCTGGGGCTCGAGCATCTGACATCAGATCCAATTTACAAGTGCTGGCTAATGCTAAATGTAGATTTTCTAAGATTGTTATTCATGTCGGCACTAATGATGTCCGGCTTAACTCCTCATTATCCAAGAAACTTTAAAATAGCAGTTATCAAACCGCTTATTAACCCTCTGGGGTCGACGGACGCACCGGCGTGTCCTGCTGGATATTTTCGTAATTACAGCAGAAACAACTTAAAAGTACTCCATCATTTTTGGGTATACAGATAAGTGTCAGACATCATTAGAGACTATAAACGGTCTACTTTTATTTTTGTACACTTACAATAACAACAAAATCTTGTGCTTTTGTAAAATAAAGAAAATAAAAAGGGTCAGCTGTCAGCAGTCTCTGTGTTCACGAGCATATTTCAGAAACACGTCATAAAAATGAACTGAAACTCCGCAAATACTAATCACACAAACATGAAACCTATGTCTAAAGAAAGCTTAAAATGTCTACTTTTAAATAAAACAATAAAAATGTAAGCAAATATTCTCATGCAATGCAATCTGTTTGAAACAAAGCGATGTACAGTTTTTACCAGTCCATCTCATTATCTGTAATGTGATCACTCCCACCAGCAGAGCGCGCCATTCATACGCTAATGTGCTGAGACATCAACGCTAATATACACACCCCTGACTGTTAGGTTGTAAACACTTTTCATAAATTTTTCTGCGCATTTGCAACGCTACACAGGTGACTGTGAGGTTTGATTTAAACACATTTCATTCATTTTTCTTCACGTTTGCAAAAATACACAGACGAGAAAGCTCCAGGATAGTAAGGAAGATTTAACATTTTCCTCAGAAAAAGAGCAAGAATCCGATGAACGTTTGTATTTTGAAGAGAGACTTGATCCAGCCGAGGACGAGTATTTTGGACGAGTAAGTCAATTAGTTTTCATTAGTTGACATGCTATTTTATATAAAAATTTACATATTTTACTATTGGGACTATTTGCCAGCCTGGATTCAGAGTATTGACATTTTAAATATGTCCTAATAAGCAAGTTTTAGTTACATTTAAATGTTGTTTTAGCTAAAGCAGGCATTTACATTGTATGCTGTATGATATAATTATGATATATAAAAATAATATGAATGTTTAGATGATATTTTATCTAGTGTTTATGCTGCCTCATTATCATCAATGTGTGTGCTTGCAAATATGTGTTCAGGTTAAATGAGTAAAATGCACTTTAAATATGCCCATATTAGAAAATCATCATATTATAATGATTTCTGAAGGATCATGTGACACTGAAGACTGCAGCGATGATGCTGAAAATTCAGCTTTGATCACAAAATGCATTTTACAATATATTCAAATAGAAAACTGTTCTTTTAAATTGTAAAATGTGTTCACACAATGTTTTTACTGTATTTTGGATTAAATCCAGTCTTGGTGAGCAGAAGAGACTTCTTTTAATAGTAGTGTAGGTCTAAAATTAAGTACAGTCTTTATGTAAAGAAAATGTATAGTCAGATTACTTCTTTTAACTTAACTTGATTTTTATCATTAAGTCTCTTCACATTCATTCTCTATCCCTCATTGATAGGCCCAGGGGAGGGGTGTTTTGTCTCAGGTGTGAATACATCCATATTCATGATAGTTCACGCCTCCTCGCATATTACCATCAACACTAAAAGTGTCTTACAAAAGTTCAATGACTATATTGTTTTGTATGAATGAGTGATCAGGATGGTTTTCACATCATTTTGTAGCAAAAACTCTCGGCTACAAGATCCAGTTCTCAAAGGCCTTGTGGACAAATGTTTAGTATGTGTTATATGACCTTGTTTCAATGACTTAAAAAATTTTTTTTCAAAAACCACGCATAAACTTTATTTTCTCAAAAATACAAACCTGTACACACATGTTGCTCACATATTATTGTAGCCCAGTTTGTGCTGAATACAGTGTTTTCAGACTTTATCCATTAATATGTTTTTAAGCAACTGAAAAAAGCCCAAATGTCAAGGCATGTCAAAACTTCTCCAGGGCCCAAAATACCCTCAGACCCCAGAGGGATAAGAAGCCACAGCTTGATCCTAGAGAATTGTCTAATTATAGACCGATTTCAGATCTTCCATTTATGTTGAAAATACTAGAAAAGGTAGTGTCCTCCCAACTGTTAATTTTGACAGAGAAATTATATATATATGAAGAATGTCAGTCAGGATTTAGGCCCCATCACTGTACAGATCTGCACTTATCAGAGTTACAAATGATTGCTCTCATCATCTTCTAGTGCTTGTAGATCGTAGTGCTGCCTTCGACACATAGATCATGATATTCTCTTGAATAGGATGGAGAATTATGTTGGCATTTGTGGACATGCATTAGCTTAGTTTAGGTCCTATCTCTCTGACCGCTACCACTCTGTATGTGTAAAGGAGGAGCTGTCAGATCAAATTTAATATGGAGTGCCACAGGGATCAGTTTTAGGGCCTCTGCATTTCTCCCTATATACGCTTCCCCTGAGAAACATTATCAGGAACCATGAAATTAGTTTTCCCTGTTATGCCGACGATACCCAACTTTATATTTCTTCGATTTTTATATTTTCCAAATGAACACATGCTATCTGTTTCTTATGCCGAAAAACTAAATGAATGCGTTCATGACCTCAAGTCTAGATTATTGTAATGCATTACTGGGAGGATGTCCTGCAGGTTTAATAAATAAACTTCAATTGGTTCAAAATGCGGCTGAAAGAGTGCTGAATAGAACCAAGAAATATGATCATATTAGCCCCATTTTATCGGCATTATATTGACCACCTGATAAATCTCGTATTCATTTTAAAACCACCTTAGAATGGTTTATCTCCAAAGTACTTAAGTGACCTTGTATCACACTATAATCCATTATGCTCACTACGATCGTAAACCTCTGGCCTGTTACAAATACAGAGAATATCAAAATCCACAAAAGGTGGGAGATCATTTTCATATTTGTCTCCTAAACTATGGAACAGTCTTCCTAGCAGTGTTCGGGACTCAGACACACTCTCTCAGTTTAAGTCTAGACTAAAGACTCGTCTATTTAGCCGGGCATACACCTAATTTATCCCTCAATTCATAGTTACTGTATGCTGCTTCAGTTAGGTCTGCTGGAACTGAAAACACTTCTCGTATCCTTTAACCCTGCTTTAAAGTGAATGGCATCTATGCAAATTTTATTCAATTTCTTTCCCCGTCTAAACCTCGGGATTATATCCTGATGTTACCAGAGCCA
The DNA here is from genome assembly GCF_025860055.1 of Xyrauchen texanus. Taxonomy (NCBI): domain Eukaryota; kingdom Metazoa; phylum Chordata; class Actinopteri; order Cypriniformes; family Catostomidae; genus Xyrauchen; species Xyrauchen texanus. The sequence continues at coordinate 40,574,262 of NC_068304.1, read as the reverse complement.
GCTAGATCCATCTCCAATCATGCCTGATTCCCACTGTGTCGCTGAGTGATGATGACCAACTGCAGCCTGTGCCAGCCAGACTTCACAGTGGATGAACTGATGCAAACTCAAAGACCTGTGATTCTTCATGAGCCACTGTCTGAAGCATGGGCTCAGGATGGAGGTCACCAAAATTACCTGCCATAAGCTTCCAGCCGGACTGCGTTGCCCCTCAGGGAATGATACCGATATCAACTTCATCAAAGGAGGGACAACACTCTCTTAAACTACATAGAAACTGAATAAACCACTAACAGAAGCCTGCATCTACTTATACTATATTTCCTCATTAATTCGGGATGACTTCAAGGACTTTAACAATAAAACATACAGTGAGGAAAATAAGTATTTGAACACCCTGCTATTTTGCAAGTTCTCCCACTTGGAAATCATGGAGGGGTCTGAAATTGTCATCGTAGGTTCATGTCCACTGTGAGAGACATAATCTAAAAAAAAAAAATCCAAAAATCACAATGTATGATTTTTTAACTATTTATTTGTATGATACAGCTGCAAATAAGTATTTGAACACCTGTCTATCAGCTAGAATTCTGACCCTCAAAGACCTGTTAGTCTGCCTTTAAAATGTCCACCTCCACTCCATTTATTATCCTAAATTAGATGCACCTGTTTGAGGTCATTAGCTGCATAAAGACACCTGTCCACCCCATACAATCAGTAAGAATCCAACTACTAACATGGCCAAGACCAAAGAGCTGTCCAAAGACACTAGAGACAAAATTGTACACCTCCACAAGGCTGGAAAGGGCTACGGGGATATTGCCAATCAGCTTGGTGAAAAAAGGTCCACTGTTGGAGCAATCATTAGAAAATGGAAGAAGCTAAACATGACTGTCAATCTCCCTCGGACTGGGGCTCCATGCAAGATCTCACCTCGTGGGGTCTCAATGATCCTAAGAAAGGTGAGAAATCAGCCCAGAACTACACGGGAGGAGCTGGTCAATGACCTGAAAAGAGCTGGGACCACCGTTTCCAAGGTTACTGTTGGTATTACACTAAGGCGTCATGGTTTGAAATCATGCATGGCACGGAAGGTTCCCCTGCTTAAACCAGCACATGTCAAGGCCCGTCTTAAGTTTGCCAATGACCATTTGGATGATCCAGAGGAGTCATGGCAGAAAGTCATGTGGTCAGATGAGACCAAAATAGAACTTTTTGGTCATAATTCCACTAACCGTGTTTGGAGGAAGAAGAATGATGAGTACCATCCCAAGAACACCATCCCTACTGTGAAGCATGGGGGTGGTAGCATCATGCTTTGGGGTGTTTTTCTGCACATGGGACAGGGCTGACTGCACTGTATTAAGGACAGGATGACAGGGGCCATGTATTGCGAGATTTTGGGGAACAACCTCCTTCCCTCAGTTAGAGCATTGAAGATGGGTCGAGGCTGGGTCTTCCAACATGACAATGACCCGAAGCACACAGCCAGGATAACCAAGGAGTGGCTCTGTAAGAAGCATATCAAGGTTCTGGCGTGGCCTAGCCAGTCTCCAGACCTAAACCCAATAGAGAATCTTTGGAGGGAGCTCAAACTCCGTGTTTCTCAGCGACAGCCCAGAAACCTGACTGATCTAGAGAAGATCTGTGTGGAGGAGTGGGCCAAAATCCCTCCTGCAGTGTGTGCAAACCTGGTGAAAAACTACAGGAAACGTTTGACCTCTGTAATTGCAAACAAAGGCTACTGTACCAAATATTAACATTGATCTTCTCAGGTGTTCAAATACTTATTTGCAGCTGTATCATACAAATAAATAGTTAAAAAATCATATATTGTGATTTCTGGATTTTTTTTTTTAGATTATGTCTCTCACAGTGGACATGCACCTACGATGACAATTTCAGACCCCTCCATGATTTCTAAGTGGGAGAACTTGCAAAATAGCAGGGTGTTCAAATACTTATTTTCCTCACTGTATAGTTCATACAAATGTACAGCTGCTTTGAAATAACGCCTATTTTGAAAAGCACTATGCACATAAATTTATCTTGACTTCTCACTCATAGATGCGTACTAATTTACACACACTGTACAACACTACACCCTCATCGGCATAAGATCCCTGAAGCGAAGCCTGTTGACAGGTCTCACAGAGCTAATCCTTTATCGGAACAGTGATTCACCAATGTGAGAAAACCTCAAAATCCTCTCGGCAGAAAAACAAAGAAATCATATTTTATTATTTGTTGAAAATTAAAAATGTATGAGATCATGCATGGGAAGGACAAGTCAAATATCACCCAGAGTATACAGAATAAAAGATTAAACATGATTAAAAAAAAAAAAAAACAAAGCAAATTTGGCAGGTTTCGACGTAAGATGCTCGAGAGTGAAAACAAGTTAAACAAAACTAGTAAAAGAGTTGCAAGCCGAGATGGATTGGAGGTCGTTTCGAGCAGGAATGATGTAAAGCAATTTCCTCCCTTTCTCTGGTCGTCTCTTTCTCACTCTCTCTGATCTGGTCGCCTCACTTTGTCCAGCCATTTTCAATACAGCACACAGAGCCCAGAAGCAGCATTTTCATTAAGAGCCTGTTTTCAAGTGGCATGAAGCAGCCAGATCCATATTTCATTACACCTCCTCTGTCTCTCTCAAATTCAAATTCAAATGAGCTTTATTGGCATGACTTGTACAGTATTGCCAAAGCATTGGCCATTACATAGGCAATGAACAAATAATCAATAAAATTAATCAGTGAACAAATGCATGAATACATTTATATATTTATTTATAAAAAAAAACTTTTGAATCAACATTCAGACCTTAGTTTTGTCCACTGGCTGACTCTCGTATTTTGTGGCAGGCTGTTACATACTTTGCTGGAGTTATGATTGAGCTGGAGTTTTCTCCCAAAATATTATTTAATTTATCTGAATTTGGTAATGCCATAAAATTTGGTTCTAGTTGTTGGAATCTAGTGAAATAGTCCGATCTAATGCTGTGATAGTGATCACAGTGTATGAGGAAGTGTTCTTCTGTCTCCACCTCTCTCTGAGAGCACAGAGAACACAGTCTCTCTCTCTCTCTCTCTCTCTCTCTCTCTCTCTCTCTCTCTCTCTCTCTCTCTCTCTCACTCTCTCTGAGAGCACAGAGAACACAGTCTCTGCTCTCTCTCTCTCTCTCTCTCTCTCTCTCTCTCTCTCTCTCACTCTCTCTCTCTCTCTCTCTCTCTCTCTCTCTCTCTCTCTGAGCGCACAGAGCTCACAGTCTCTCTCTCTCTCTCTCTCACTCACTACACACACACACACACACACACACACACACAGTCTCTGCTCTCTTGGCTGCCACCTCTGCCGGTGCCGTCCTCTCTCTACAGCCAGACAGTGGGCACTCAGACACTCTCTCTGTCACACACACACACACACACACACACACACACACACACACACACACACACACACACACACACTGTTGTGTTTCCATGTTTTATGGGGACTTTCCATAGACATAATGGTTTTTATACTGTACAAACTTTATATTCTATCCCCTAAACCTAACCCTACCCCTAAACCTAACCCTCACAGAAAACTTTCTGCATTTTTACATTTTCAAAAAACATAATTTAGTATGATTTATAAGCTGTTTTCCTCATGGGGACCGACAAAATGTCCCCACAAGGTCAAACATTTCGGGTTTTACTATCCTTATGGGGACATTTGGTCCCCACAAAGTGATAAATACACGCTCACACACACACACACACACACACACACACACACACACACACACACACACACACACACACACACACACACACTCTCTCTCTCTCTCTCTCTCTCTCTCTCTCACTCTCTCTGAGAGCACAGAGAACACAGTCTCTCTCTCTCTCTCTCTCTCTCTCTCTCTCTCTCTCTCTCTCACTCTCTCTGAGAGCACAGAGAACACAGTCTCTCTCTCTCTCTCACACACACACACACACACACACACACACACACACACACACACACACAGTCTCTGCTCTCTCGGCTGCCACCTCTGCCGGTGCCGTCCTCTCTCTACAGCCAGACAGTGGGCACTCAGCCTGTATCTGGTCAGGGTCTTTCTCACTTTATGCTCTTTTACACAGCTCAGGTATTCTGCTGGTTTATAATCTCTTTTCAGGTTTAAATAGAGTTCCATCTTTTTTTGTGAATTAGTAGCATCTTTCCAATAGGTAATGTAATTTAGTTTTTGTAATTGTATAATTTGGTTGGGTCAGATAGTGCTGTGCTGGTCTGGCTGTAGTTTGAGCATCAGCTGTGAGAGTGCGGCTCGGGGCGGTTCTGCTCCTGACACCGCAGGGCTTCGGCCTGGTAAGAGCTCGGGTCACTGCGCTTCAGGTGCTGGTAGAATTTCACAGCTCTTTTTTGGATATTGATCAATAGGGGGTATTGTCCTAATTCAGCTCTGCAAGAGTTGTTTGGTGTCGCTCTGTTTACTTTTAGGATGCTTTTACAAATTTGGGAATGCAGAGTTTCGATTTCCTCTTTTTCCCATTTTGAAAAATCTTGGGTTTTTAGAGGTCCCCATATCTCGCTGCCATACAGAGCAATGGGTTCAATTATTGCTTGTAGGATTTTTGGCCAGGTTTGAATTGGAATTTCATGTCGAATAGTATTTTTGATCATGTAGAAGACCCTCATTGCTTTTGCCTTCAGTTCATTCACAGCCAGATTAAAGTTTCGCTCTCTTTCTCCCTGTCTGTCTGTCTGTCTCTCTCGCTCTCTGTCTGTCTGTCTGTCTCTCTCTGTCTCTCTCTCGCTCTCTCTGTCTTTCGCTCTCTCTCTCCCCCTGTCTCTGTCGCTGTCTGTCTGTCTGTCTGTCTGTCTGTCTCTCAATTTTTCAATTCAATTCAATTCAATGGGCTTTATTGGCATGAAAGTTTCGAAAACAATGTTGCCAAAGCATCATATAGAATAAATAAAATAGAATAAAAGCAAAATACATTTTGTCCAATAACTTGGCCAGTATATAATATAATTATTAGTAATATATAAATAACAGCAATATATAAATTATTATTATTATTATTATTTATTTGACCACATCACATTGTGTGTGTGTGTGTGTGTTGTCTAGATCTTTCACTGTCCCTCAGGTTGTGGCATGCTGATACATATTGGGCAGCAAGATGTGCCCCGTCTCCTTCTCCTAGGAGTATTTGTAATTCTCTCTCTCTCTCTCTCTCTCTCTCTCTCTCTCTCTACACACACACACACACACACACACACACACACACACACACACACACACACACACACACACACACTATTGTAGCATCACACAACAAGAACCTGCAACCCACAACTCTCGAAACTCTATTTAAATGAAATGCAGAGTAACAGATTCTCTTGCTTCAATTTGCTTTACACATTACAGCTAAATCTGTTTGTCACTACTCGTTTGTGCACGTAATCCCATTCTTTACATACAGAGTGTGTTCACGCACTGACGGTGCTTTAATAGCGATTGTCACACAATAATAGATAACACAAAACAGGTCAAACTTTGGGCATCCATGTTTCTTGTTCACAGCTGCAAAACACCAAAGCATTGCGGTATGGCAAGCCAAATTGACTTTTAATTATGTGTAGCATTTCAATTACAGATATCTGTAATTACATTTTTAATAAACAAAATGTTAATTCTTGAGACAGAATTACTACTAATGAAAATGTATGAACAGAACAAGAGTCCCTATATGCATTTTTAAACGTTGCACGGCATCCAAAAAAATGCAACGCTCCTGCATTATAAGCTAAAAAGAGATGAACGGTCAAAGACGTCTGCCTGGAGCATGTTTACATTAAAAACTATTGAAGAAACAGCACAGATGGACAGACAGCACGTTTCAATTGTGATCCAATAACACCATTGTGATGCAGTCTCACACACAATTAAATGTGTTCATTGCAGTTTGGACATGCACATAGAGAAACTAGCTAAACCAAGCACATGACAATACTTACATGGACAACATTGACATAATCATCATCAGAAAGAGTCTCAAGCATTTCACTGACAGAAGTCTGAATGAGTTTAAGGGTCAGTCCAGATACACTTCCACTCCTGCAACACATCAATACAAACACAAAGCCATTTACGCATTGTCGATCAAATTTCCTCACATCTTAATAACAGAGCAAAAATGACAACATCTAGAGCACGTAAGCACATAAGTCCACACGCAACTTGAAAAGCGCTCATCTGAGTGATTTGTGATTTACAATAATACTCACGCATCCACAAGAATCAGCATGTCCTTGGGCGAAGCAGCACCTTGAACATACCTGAACACAAAAGAAACAAACATTCTGGATCTCTTTCAAGCAGAGAGTGTCTTTACAACAAGAACAAAGAATAGAAAGAATTCAGAGCACACACAAAGAGAAACTCATGGTAGTACCAAGGCCGCCGGCGCACGTCGTACAGGTCGATTTTACTGGGGGTTTTCCTAGCATCCATCCAAGGGGAAGCTGAATGGAGAGAGACAGGAAATGGACATATGAATGACCTTTGAACCCCAACTGCATTTGATTTGTCATATCTCGCAATAGAAACCCATCTCGGCATTCGATGGGGTCGGTTTGTCGTTTATATTGACTGTAGTCATGTCTATAAAGAGCCTTGATGTCCCCAGCAAGATTTCAGCTTCGATTTTTCTCTTTCACAATAGGATTTTTTCCCATAAGGACAAACCTCATTGGATACTCATTTGTGACCATCACAGCTGAACATCTAACGACACATGTCTCTTCTTAAATGGCATCCCATGATCTGGTATTTCTGTAAGTCCTGCCCGAGACACAGTAATTTGTGTCTTCATGACTGTACGGCGCACACACTGGCGTTTCGGCACACAGATAACCGAAGTTTTCAGCCTGATCTCGTCAAAATGACGTTACTGTGGCAACACTTTTGTAAAATGATATTAAGTGGTTCCTTAGACATATCACAGCAACAAAATCAACAAAACCGACCTCTCTAGCCTAAACCGTAAACCTAAACCCAACCGAAAGTGTCAGAAAAAGCAAATGTGAGACCTGTGTGTGTGTGTGTGTGTGTTTGTCTTTTTGGTTCAGTTTAATATTAAACTATTATTTATATCGTCAAGCCGGTTCTCGCCACCTCCTTTCCATTAATCCCTTTACATTGGTGCCGAAACCCGGGAAGGAGGAGGGATGTGCCGTAGTAGAGTCCTCGCCACTACCATCCACCCCAATGGAGCAGCCGCGGAGCCGCCGGAGGATGGAGAGTGGATGAATGGCAGCCGACCGCGAAGGGAGAAGGGGCTCTTAGCCGCTGCCAGCGCCGGGGGGAGACCACTACCAGCCGCTAAACTCGGCAGGGTCGTGACGACGGCAGACCACGAGTGGGGAGGGGCTCCCAGCCGACCTCCTGGAGCAGGAGAACCATTGCCAGGGGCGGGGGAGACCCCTTCTGTTTCCCGAAAACGCGGCGGGGAGTTACAAACAACATCTCTTTTGAACACTTGTGCTCGTCATCTAACGACTTGAGACATCAGAAGACATGACGACGTTTTTCCGGTAAGGGATCATAGTGAGCAATGATACACCCTGGTTTTTATGGTGCATTGTGGGATTTCTTTCAGGGAGCGAACTGGCAGGATTTTGCGACTGAGACAGCCCTAGAAATGTCCGCCTCCCTGATCAGCGCCCTGACTATTGAACTAGGCAACTGATTGAGAAGCACCCTAAACCACTTTTGGTGGTAATCCCCATTATGCCACGAATATTCATCTTAACTTGCATTGAATCCGGAACATTCTTATAGCTTTGGTCAGCAAGCAACCGACTAGCTGTTACCTAGAATGCCCTAGCAACCACCCAGAAGCCTAGAAATGGCATAGCAATGCCCAGGCAACCACCCACAACACCCATCAAGGTGCCCGAGCAAGCACTTCTCACTGTCGTCAATGAACTCACGGTTTTTTAATCTAGTTAGAGTCTTAAACACAAAACACACAGACCAATTTCAGCAATGCAAACTCTTACAAACCTGTTAAAGGACAGAGATTCAACTTTGGTTAATAACCTATTTATATGCAAACTTTTTAGCAAGGGCTTGACCATTACAAACGTGAAAGTGATGGAAATGAATTGTGCACCTCATTACATGTCTCCTCTGTCATCATTAAAGCTCAGAAGAATGCAGCGAGACCTCTGCTGAGCTGCTGCGATATTTGATCCTATAATTTGATATGAAAATGTGGTGTAATTTAAGCTGGTACTGCATGCTATGTTTACCAATTAGACATGGAGGAGACTTACAAAGAGAGGTGTGTGTGTGTGTGTGTGTGTGTGTGTGTGTGTGTGTGTGTGTGTGTGTGTGTGTGTGTGTGTGTGTGCATGAATTCTGATTGTAATGTGTTGAAATGCGTGTGCTCTGAAAGCAAGAATGGATGAATTCATAAACAGTCGCTGCACTTTGGCATGCAGTGTATTTCAGCACGAAACCTGCATTTGGGTCACTAACGAATCAGGTGCAATACAGCAGCAATGGGTGCAATAAACTTTTAGTGAATTCCCCTGACATATTATTCACCTGGGTAATAGCGAGCTAATCCAGTCGCGCTGCCAAACACTTGCCACAGTAGTGTCGGGTCCTCTTCTCTGTTCCTCTTAAAGACCTCCTCCAAAGCTTCAGTCCAGTTCAACTCATTCAACAATATGGTCGCTGAAATATATATAAAGACACGTGCAATGTTAGATATATAAAAAGATGAACATGGTAAACAGACATTAAGCCCTCAGATCTTGTTACAACCCAGAATATACTGAGCAGGGCCAGAAAAATGCCATTGAAAGCCACAAAAATGTCCACAAAATGTCAAATATAGGAGCAAAAAAATAAATAAAATGTCGCCATTATGAATTATTTTATTGTATTTATTTTTTTAGTTGATGTTTATGGGCAAGAGGTAATAAATTCTTGATCTAGTTATTCATTTAGACTAGTGTTGTCACGGTACCAAAAGTTCAGTAGGTGGTACCAATACCAGTGAAATTTCACAGTACTCGATACCATTTTCGGTACCAAAGCACAACACTAAAACAGGTTACTAAACAACAAAGTCTACAAAACATCCGCAGCAGAACTAAGAACAGAAATATGCCATTGAGCAACACTTTCATTTAAATATATTATTTTTGAATTATAACAAAACTGAACAGTGTATGTTAAAGTATGTTTGAACACTTATAAGATTTGCTTCAACTTTTGCAACTTTTACTTTAAGTTTTTACAGAGTACTAAAGAAAATCCTAAATAAACAAGCACACAATAGAATGAATTAAACACAATTTCCAAACTAATGTGCAAAGTGCTCTCTTATTAATAAAGCTGCATATTGACATTTTTCTTCATGATAAGAAATGCACAGTGATGTATAGATTTATAGATGGATATAGATAGATATATAGATATGATTAAATAAGTTCTAATCGAGCTGCATTAAGTGTGTGCGCTCGAGGGATGAGCGTCCCGTGACGGAGTCTCTCTCAGCCGGTGCAGTTTCAATCTCTCCCCCTGAGATCGGGACATTCACACGACTCATTGAAGAGGCACCGACCACACGGAGAAATGCCCGTTTCTGAGTTTATAGTTATTAACATGAGCAGCTTCTGTATTATTTGAACTTTAATAAAGCAATTTTACTGCATTTAAGATGTTTCCTTTAAAGAGCTCCGCCTCCGCTTATTCCACAACGGGACATGCTTCTGAATGTACTTTAATCATTCCCTAATACTTTGGGATCTACATCAAATAAACTGAAAGTTTGGAGTGCATCTGTGATCGGTGTAATTCTGAACTGCTGCTCTCACGCGTCACCGTTACAGTTTAATGTGATTTCATGTTACGTTAAATGAGATCAAACGGCTATTCGACAACGAACATTTTTCTCATCAATTTTTTATATTGATAATGTCGACTAAAGGTTTCAGCCCTAATACAAATGATAATATGCTTTTAAACTCGCCTGCTTTATTTGCTTGAATAAATCCGGGTGTCTTTCATCTGCTTCATTAAGTTTGATGTGTTTCCTCCTTTCGTCAGAAAATTGTGAAAGTAGCGTTTACAAACAGGCTTTTGCTGATCTGTGATGTTTCCCTTTTCATCAGCCTCACCTGCTTTCCCACTTTTCAGTTCAGTTGACATGATTCAGTCGAGACTCCACAGCAGTTGCTTGTCATCATCTTTTGCTTGTTGTGAGCGTTCGAAAGTTACCGCCTCTGCGTGGGTAACGGGTAGACCCGGTACTCGTTACCCTTCAGAAATTCTAGTATCGTAAATCATTTTTTGTTTGAGTACCGACTTGGTACCAACACTAATTTAGAGAATATATGTTAATCTGTTGATTATTTTTGATGATTTTATTTGGTAAACTGAAATTATTTTTATTATTATAAGCCAAAACAAAATCAGTATACGGAGATATAGAAAGAGTTTTGAAGCCGGAGTGTTTAATTTCCATGTCACTAGTGGCAACAAACCAAATTTAATAAAATTACATTAATAAAATGTATAGAATTATAACAGTCACAGCATTCCAGTTGCATTAAAATAAACAATTGCATTAAAAAAAATGTACTCGAAAATTTAAAAAAATTATATCAGCTTACTGAAATTTTCTCAATCACAAAAATGCACCTTTCAGCCAAAATCAACATTCTTAAATCAAATTCTGTATTCAAATCCAGCCATATACAGTATATATATAGGTCCTGGTGCTTATAGTGACTTATACAGTCCAGAAAAAGGAAATGCAGAGATAGGAGGAGTAGATAGACAATAAGAGTCATTTACACTCGTATCAAGTGGCGCTGTTAACGGAGTAATTCATGCTATGCATCGAGGGCTCTTCATCTTTTTTAGCTGCAAACAAGCTGATTGACTTTATTGCATCATCACGGAGGGAACCATATAAACCTATAATCATCCTATCAAACCTTTTGCCTCTGAAACGGCTGCAGGCTGATAGGCAGTCACAAGTGTTCGTAGAGATTATGCTAATAAGGTGAGAAAACAGCCTGCATGTCAACAATTATTGTAATGGAGCATGAAATATTCAGTGTTATAACAACCATAACTTTAATTGTATTGGCTGGCACGCAGCACAGGCTGGAGGGCAAAGCTGAGCAAGAGGAAAAATAAAGGAAATGAGGCACATTTTCTCAAGGGTCTTGCCCAAGAACAAGACAAAATGACCGATCATTGACTTTAGAATTGAGAACATTTTCCAACCCAAGTAATATTAATAAAATGTAGCTGCAAGCAGCGATGATGGGCACCAGGCACCATGGGTCCACCTCCACCCTGTGACTATAGGACAATAATGCAAGGTGGACACATGCATTTGGCATTCGACATTATTCTAAACAATTTTGAAGCAATTTGGGTTCATATAAGAGGACTATTTTAAAGTCTGTTGTAAGAGCTGCACTTCCTGCTGCCAGATGGTGGCGCTATGACCGTGACCCAAAATAGTCACTTCCGTGTGATTAGCCCCCAAGTCTAAACATACATCTAAATTTTAATCTAAATCACACTTTGCACACAGAAGATATGAGACACTTCCTGTTTCCCATTTTTTGCCATTAATGCATCGCCATGGCAACACCGTTTGATACATCAAATCAATTTTCAAAATTTAGCATCTTCAATGTCTTGGCATAATGTTGACCGAAATGTGGTGGCAGTCTCATGCTCTCTCCTAGGAGGAGTATTTAAAATTTCAGCGATTGCAATATTCAAAACTTCCAAAATAGTCGACTTCCTGTTGGGCGGAGCTAATAACTATAATTATGAAAGTTGTACAGCTTGATGAGAACTATATATGTACCAATTTTGGTGACCGTAGGTGAAAATCGGGGTGCAACAGAGGCCGTCTTACATGCCCATTTTAAAGGGGGCGCTACAGCTGCGCTTTCATACCAGGGCGCCCCTCAATGTCCGGCACCCATGCATGGTTTCCATGGTGATTAAAACCACTACTGTAACTAATCGATGCTGGCAAGTGGCCATGGCAGAAGCTAGATGGTCACAGAATATCAGAGCATCGTGGTGGTGAGTTCTCCATGAGTAAACACAACTTATATTTGCTTCATAAAACAAAAAAATACAGGTCTAACAAGAGAACGCTTGCTGTCAAATAGATTCATTAATTCTCTTCCAAAACTCACACTTGTACTCATCCAAAGCAGTCAGTAGTACACAGTGTCTCATCACATTCCCAGCAGTAGACAACATGTCACCGCGGTCCAGGCGAGTTCTATAGAAGTGTGTCTGCAGGGAATGGAGGAGCTACTTACAGCCGTCATATATATCCGTGGGGATATGCACAGCCGTATGGTTGTAGGAAGTGAAGCGGTTTTTGAATGACGGGTCCTCTTTAAATTCAGGTCTGATCCGGTTTTTCCTTCCTTCTGTTTCATTGGCTTTCATCTGTAGGAGAAATAACACTGATATCACCCTACATGATACAATCACTTACTTTTAACGCAATTAATTTGATCAGTCACCTAAAATGATGAGTTTGTTAAATGTAGGGATGCACCGATCCGATACCTGGAAGCTTTTAAGGGGATCGGATATCGGTCCGACGGGCCCGATCCAAATCTGATACCGTGTGCTTGTCGTGTTCGTTACGGTCAAGCTCCAAAAATGACATTAAAGAACGATAAAAACACCATTAAAGTAGTTCATATGACTCGTGCATTTTATTCAAAGACACTTGAAGACGTGCGATAGCTCTGAGAATCACTAAAGAATGTGTTTAATAAGTAAATATAAGAGAATGACGCTGCTCTGTTTACACACATTCGTGACTATTTTTATCATTCACAGCGGTGAGCAATATTTGAACGCTACTCACAAACAACATCTCAGATGCTCAGTAGTTCGGTTCACTTATAATATGCATTTAGAACGGCACCGGAGGAGCATTTGACCAGAATTTGAATATGCAAATTAAACTACTGTGAACTAGCCCACAAACAGACACATACAGGACGTCCCGGAGAGTTCACAATGTCAAAATAAAAGCGTGAGGGGTTTAAAAGTTAAAGGTGCACAATTGAGATATATTAATATTTACTCAATAGTTTGGTTCACTTATATGCATTTTTACCAGAATTTGAATATGCAAATTAAACTACTGTGAACTAGCCCACAAACAGACACACACAGGACGTCCCGGAGAGTTCACAATGTCAAAATAAAAGCGTGAGGGGTTTAAAAGTTCAAGGTGCACGATTGATATACATATTACTATTATAATATATATTATTATGATTATCATCATCAATTGTTTTGAAATTCTAACCATATTTAAGTTAAATGGGTGCCAATAAATAACTGTGCATGAAAAGTGAGCCGATATTTTACAAATAAATTAACAAAAAACTGATTTGAAGTCCAGAAACAAGTTGAACATTTTTTTGCAGACTGGAATTCCTGTCAATGTTGCTGCTACATTATCCAGTGCACTAGTCAATAATAAAGTGTTTAATCTATACATTTATATTGAAATAATGTGTAGTTTGAGACATATTAAAGAGTCCCAATTATTAACACAATAATGTAAAGATATTCAAATCTGATTAAGCAAAACAACAACACTATCGGATCGGTGCATCCCTACTTCAATGTGAGTAAAGACCATTTGAAGAATGATGTTACATTTATGTACATTTATTCATTAGGCAAACGCTTTTATACAAAGCGACGTACAAAACATAAGCGAGACATTAGCACGAATAATGTGCTTATAACAACACGCTCCATGTCAGTTGTGATATATAGTGACAGTAAATGAGTGTCCTCTAGACTACAGAAGACACGTCATCATCTCCGACGGCCTTAAATAACTCATAAACACGCATGATCATGAGTGGACACGATTCATGTTTGATATAGAAGAGAAGACCGATGGTTGAGTCGTACTCACATCATCCTTGGCATTAAAGTAAACGATATCGTCCTCCTGCAGAGAGAGAGGGGAATAATCATATAAGAGTATTTTTACATTATAATATTCCTGATGTGATTGTGCATGATATATATATTATTTACAATTATTAATAAAATAGTTTATAATTATTTAATCATTATATACTGGATTATTGTTATTTGAAGGGCTTTCTCTGCAAATATTTATAATTAATTGGAAAAACATGTAATTAAATTAATCTAGAATCGTTTATTTATTTATTTATTTATTGTACAGAATGCTTTATAAATACACATTTATATATTATTATTATTATTATTATTTTCTAAATGTTTTTCCAAGAACTTGACACATGCATTCGATGTGTAAAATGTTTATGATTTTATTAACTTCAGACGCACATATTTGTCAAAAATAAATACTTAAAATACTTTCCTTGCTCCGTGAATACAGGCGAGTGATAATATAAATGATATATTTGACAAATATCATGAATGTTTTGAGTTTCTCATGGTTACTCCAACAACAACATGAACAAAATGTGCCTTTTGTAAAATGTAAAATGTTTTTCATTTGTTTAAAGGGGTAAAAATGATCCTCTCCGTTTTATGGTTTTATTGTCACACGACTTGGTATTAATTTTGACACAAAACTGAATAAAATTGTCAACATAATGTAGATTCAAATCATTGTTTTGAGGGAACTGCATTTTTTTATCAAAAGATACAGACAGAAACAAAAAAAAAGCATCACTTTATTCACCATCATACATTTACTGAAATGCAGTGCTTGCCCAGGCAAAACCCAGAATAAAAAGCTCTACTTATAACTGTGTGTGTGTGTGTGTGTGTGTGTGTGTGTGTGTGTGTGTGTACAGTCCAAGTGTATCTGCGGGAGATATACAGAATGAGTATTCAGTGACATCATCTTGAGACATCAGTGAGAGTAGAGTGAAATTAGATCTATTAAGCAGCAACACTCCCTCACCGACATAAACACACACACACACACACACAAGACACACACTCACTCACTCACTCACTCACACACACACACACTCTCACACACACACACTCACTCACACACACACTCACACACACACACACACACACATACACACACTCACTCACTCACTCACTCACACACACACACACACACACACAAAGACACACACTCACTCACTCACTCACTCACACACACACACACACACACACTCACTCACACACACACTCACTCACACACACACACACACACACACTCTCACACACACACACACTCACTCACACACACACTCACACACACACACACACACACACACACACACACACAGGGTCAAACGAGGCTTTGGCACGATTCGATTATTTATTTATCAATATATTCATTCCCTTGTTTGTTTGCATTTAATTTAATGAATCTCGAACTTGGCATAACAATGAGTTCTAACACAAGAGGCATTTAGTGAGAATGAGCCGGTGTATAATCCATTTCAAAAGCCTCTCCCACTGCTGCCGTCTTCATTAACAATGCTGTAATTAAACATCTGCAGAGAACTTCATCTCTGAATAACATCTGACATTTATTCCCTTGCCTTAAATGAACTGGATGCACAAGACGCCTGTGAAAACTGAAACAATGTTTAAAAACAGAATAACAAAACAGATCATTTCTGTCCCGAATGCTGATTGGTCAAAACAGAAAAGACGTTTTGCTGTATGTTCAATTTTGCAAAGCTTGAGTAAAAGCAATAGAATAGCATGTTTTATAATATCATGGGCATGCAATAACAAATGACTCTTGCTTAAAATCACAAAATGTATTGCTTATAAAAAATACAAATAAGAATAATAAATCTTGCACAATTACTTACTTCATACTCATCTTTCCATTGATGTTCCATTTGAAAATTCTCGGCTGCAGTTGCCAAAGTCTAAAAAAAGAACAACAAATAAACTATTTTAATGTCATAAGCACAGCGTCAAAGTACCTGTGAACATGATCAAAGCAGGTAATCGTTTCCTATAATATATTGCTTTAATCATTAAGCAATTGCTACACTAATCAAAGCATAGTGTTCCCAATTAGCATGCATGCAGGCAAATTCCTAATCCTTGAAGATTTTAAGTGGAGATTACATGTCAATTTTAAGTTCAGTCAAAGAGTTCAATTTAAAGTTAAATGTAATTGTAATATATGAGCTCACTCAATATTGTAAGATCAGTTAATATGCATCTGTAGAACAAAATCCAAATCTGAGAGATCTATTAACTAAAACTTGAAGTTTATTAAACTGATGTCACTGATCTGCCAATGGTGGGATATGACAATAGCATTTATACGCTGGCTACCACCCCTGGAGTTCGCTAGTTCGCTAGTTCGAATCCCAGGGCGTGCTGAGAGACTCCAGCCAGGTCTCCTTAGCAACCAAACTTTCCCAGTTGCTAGGGAGGGTAGAGTCACATGGGGTAACCTCCTCGTGGTCGCTATAATGTGGTTCTCGCTCTCGGTGGGGCGTGTGGCGAGTTGTGTGTGGATGCCCCGGAGAATAGCGGTAAGCCTCCACACGCGCTACGTCTCCGCGGTAACGCGCTCAACAAGTCACATGATAAGATGCGCAGATCGACGGTCTCAGATGCAGAGGAAACTGAGATTCGTCCTCCACCACCTGGACTGAGGCGAGTCACTACACCACCACGAGGACTTCGAGCGCATTGGGAATTGGGCATTACAAATTGGGTGAAAAAGGAAAAAAATAATAATAATAAAGACCTTATTGTTCTTCTAGGCATTTATTATTACTATTATTATTATTATTATTATTATTATTATTTATTTTTTTCAAATGATCGCATTTTTGAGGGCTTAAACATGCTCAAAAACTCATGAAACTTTGCACACGCATCAGAAGTGGTGAAAAGTTACATCTGATATGGGTTTCAGCATTAGGTGTGGCAAAATAGCTCAATAGCGCCACTTACAAACTTTCAATAATGTGCGCTTTACACTACCTTTCACCTATATGTACGAAAATTGGTACAACTGTGTAACATGCCAATACCTACAAAATGTCTCTTGGACCCATGCCTAATCTCAACAGGAAGGCCTTGAGATGCTAAATTGTGAAGCTTTTGAGTTTTGACTGCACGGCGTGGTCGTGGCGGTCTGACAAAGTTAGATGTTTCGCCATGAAACAGGAAGTTGTTGTAACACAAACATACAAGTTCCAGTCTGCCCCAAACTTCACATGTTTGATAAGAGTCCCGGCCTGAATACATCTACGTGCCAATGTTGAATTATAGTCATAGCGCCACCTACTGGCAACAGCCAATTCCAGATCTTGTACTTTAACAAACTACTCTTAGAGCCATATCCTAAACCCAACAGGAAGTCAGCCATTGTGCTATATCTCTTCGATTATTGCTCAGTTTTTGCCATTTCCAGACATCGTACTTTAACAAACTCCTAGAGATTAAATCAAATCAACATTATATTTAGTCTGTTTTAATCTAAAGGCCTTAGTGATGTTAAATTGTGAAGCTTTGAGTTTTCATTGAAGGGCGTGTGTGTGGCGGCCTGATAAAGTTCGATATGAAACGAGTCACATTTTTGAGGCCTAAACATGCTGAAAAACTCATGAAACTTTGCGCACATCTCAAAAGTGGGGAAAATTACGCCTGATACTGGTTTTTAGAATTAATTGATAAAGTTCGATGTTTCGCCATGAAACAGGAAGTTGTTGTAACTCAAACATAAAATATCCAATCTGCTCCAAACTTCACATGTTTGATAAGAGTCCCGGCCTGAACACTTCTATATGCCAATATTTATAGTCATAGCGCCACCTAATGGCAACAGAAAATTACATGTTTTACACCGTGATACAGTGATATTCCCTGGCACAGCAGCCCCAATGGGCACCAGAGTGCGAGGGCCCGTTCATCGCTGCTTGCAGCTTTATTTATTATTATTATTATTATTTTAACACCTCGTTTTTAACAAATTAATTAATTTAATTCATGTTGGACTTCATCTTATGCCACATATTCAGCATGAGCTAAAGCAAAATGCTAACAAATCAATTAAAGGTATAGTTCACTCAGAAATGAATAGTCATAGTGTACACACCATCACGTTGTTCCAAACCCACATGACCTTCTTTTTACCGTGACACATGAAACATCATGCACATGACAGCATCAGTAACATTTCTATTTAATTGTATACAAATATATATATGCAATTAAAGTGAATGGTGACTGAGACAAACACATTCCCCAACATCTAGGCTACTTTAATGTTCCAAGGAAAAAAAGTAAGTAATTCTGATTCAGAATAAGGTGAATAAACATGTGAGTAAATGATGACATCATTTTCGTTTTGGCCCTTTTAAGGGCCCATAATTGACACATTTATAGAATTTTATTTTCCCTGTAGCCCCCTTACAATCTTTGTAAAATCTTTGTACAAATATTAATCAATATAAAGACAACCAGAATAATTGACTTTAATAAAGCCAATTTCACTCTCTTGGAGGGAGCTCTTATTTCAAAATAGCCCCAAAAAACATGTTTTGCATGATATAAACATAGCACAAGCTGATTGCTTCTGTAATGTGAGCTAGCAGTATAGTACAGCCCAGCATTTGCTTTAAATAAACACAAGTACCTGCCAACCAACAGAGATACCGCGACCACCAGATACTCGCTCATGAAGCCATAACAGATGAAATCCAACCTTGCCTGTGCATCTACATCTACATCTTGGATTTGTCGGCATAATTGTGCTCTATCCCACTTCTGGACTCCAAAACTGAGGTGTAATTATATCAGATGGGGAAATATGGGCCTGCAAGGTGGGCGTAGGAGCTAACGCCAATTCCAGCTGCGTCTCGGATGAGTCTTGCAACAGTTCTCATCAAGCTTTGTCAAAACTCTTTGCAATAACTTTTACAAAATAGTAATAAGAAGTGAGCAGGTGTATCCATACTTGTGTATCCACTAGGTCTGTCAAACGATGAAACGATTAGTATTAAAATGTAAGAATCCATAGACATGCAGGCCAGCATTAAACCTCTAGTGCGCAGTGCAAGGCCACTGCAATCATGTGACGAGCGCTATCTGTGTGTTTTGTGTGCTTCAATCGTAATGATCCTCTGCTTTGCTACATTGGTAAAATGCTTGGCACAGGTCTTCGCATAATGTCCCCACCATCTGCTTTCACGACGGACAATGCATGGTTTATTAGGGTCATACAAGGACATGCGTTAATGCCATTAAAAAAATAGTGGCATTAAAGAAATATTGCATTAACGCGTTATTAACGTATGCACACAATGATGGGACCAGCCATCAGAAAAACACTTGTCTATCCAATGCAGACAGTATAGACGCTGCTCTTACAATTAAAGGGGCAAACACACAATTAGACACTCTAGAGCAGCAAGTCTGAGCTGAGATCACGCCGTCTCCACACCTCCTCTGCACAGTCTGTGAACGACTAAAAATACACAGATTCACACTCAGGCACGTACACATTTACACATGCACCCGGCGCTCAGGAAGATCCGCTTGTTATTCCGAATATGGACGAGTGCGTTCAAATTAACAGTACTCATAAAATATGGCATAAAATCCCAGAAGTGTAAAATACCATGCGCTCCCCTCATACAAACACGCTACAGTTAAACCACACCGTGAGCAAAGCACCACATCAATATATCCACGCAGCATCCACAGCATGCTGCTGCCATAACAACCGTTTCCAGGACAGACTCATTAGTGGCCTGCGGTCTTTAGAGGTCTTCAAGGGAGTCAAGGTTTATGGAATTCATAATGGAAACCAAGACTGAAGTATTTCAACTCATTATAGAGAACTATTATAACAGTGATAATGAAAGACGGAGGTGAGCGATCCATTCATTGAGTTTCAGGCAGACAAAGGTTGAGAGATGATGTGAAGTTTCATTTGTGTTAAGACATCATCTTAATGTGTCATATAGGCAATATAATGAGTAAAAAGCTATAGGAGACATCTCTGCAGCTAAAACACACTGTAAACCCTAATGCCCAAAATCATTTCTTGTTTTGAGAAGGTAAACATTCGAATAAATTAACCTTGATGAGTATATTCTCTTTCTTTTGAGTTCATGAAACTTTAAAAATTATGTAACTGATTACCTCAAATTGTTTGAGTTCTGCTAACTTATACGGGTTTACGGTGCACATAGTTTGTTACAATTTACAGAAGGAAGGGAGAGAGGAAGCAGAGAAGGAAATGGAAGTGAAAATTGATGGAAGGAAAGATAGATGGATGGACGGACAGATGGATGGAAGGATGGACAGATGGATGGAAGGACAAATGGATGGATGGACGAACGGACGGAAGGAAAAATGAAGGATGGATGGACCGATGGAAGGAAGGACAGATGGATGGATGGACGGACGGACGGAAGGAAAAATGAAGGATGGACAGATGGAAGGAAGGACAGATGGATGGATGGAAAGATAGATGGATGGACGGACAGATGGATGGACGAATGGACGGAAGGAAAAATGAAGGAAGGATGGACGGATGGAAGGAAGGAAAAATGAAGGAAGGATGGACAGATGGAAGGACTGACAGATGGATGGACGGGAGGAAAAATGAAGGAAGGATGGACAGATGGATGGAAGGACAAATGGATGGATTTACGAACGGACGGAAGGAAAAATGAAGGATGGATGGACCGATGGAAGGAAGGACAGATGGAAGGATGGACGGACGGAAGGAAAAATGAAGGATGGACAGATGGAAGGAAGGACAGATGGATGGATGGAAAGATAGATGGATGGACGGACAGATGGACGAATGGACGGAAGGAAAAATGAAGGAAGGATGGACGGATGGAAGGAAGGAAAAATGAAGGAAGGATGGACAGATGGAAGGACTGACGGATGGATGGACGGAAGGAAAAATGAAGGAAGGATGGACAGATGGATGGAAGGACAGATGGATGGATGGACGAATGGACGGAAGGAAAAATGAAGGAAGGATGGACGGATGGAAGGAAGGACAGATGGATGGATGGACGGAAGGAAAAATGAAGGAAGGATGGACAGATGGAAGGACTGACGGATGGATGGACGGAAGGAAAAATGAAGGAAGGATGGACAGATGGAAGGACTGACGGATGGATGGACGGAAGGAAAAATGAAGGAAGGATGGACAGATGGATGGATGGACATCAAAAGGGGGTCATTTTTGACCCCGACACTATGAGAGTTAAGCATTATTCGCTCAACCAATGGCTTAAGTTGGGGGCGGGACAACCTGTTTTGCTGACCAATGGGAGATGGGGTGAGTGTGTATGAACCTGTATGAAAATGATTTAAAGCCACAGAACACCCATATACGGGGAGCAGGAAGCTGAGAGTGTGGGAGGTAAAGCAGATAATTCAAGTTGAATAGAGTCAAATAGAGAGTCAAATAGTGTTCAAATAGTAGAGTCAAATAGTGTTCAAATAGAGTCAAATAGTGTTCAAATAGAGGTCAAATAGGGTCAAATAGAGTTCAAATAGAGTTCACATAGGGTCAAATAGACTCAAATAATGTTCAAATAGACTCAAATAGAGTCAAATAGTGTTCAAATAGAGTCAAATAGAGTTCAAATAGGGTCAAATAGACTCAAATAGAGTCAAATAGTGTTCAAATAGAGTCAAATAGAGTTCAAATAGGGTCAAATAGAGTTCAAATAGGGTCAAATAGAGTCAAATAGAGTCAAATAGTGTTCAAATAGTCAAATAGAGTCAAATAGTGTTCAAATAGAGTCAAATAGGGTCAAATAGACTCAAATAGTGTTCAAATAGACTCAAATAGTGTTCAAATAGAGTCAAATAGTGTTCAAATAGAGTCAAATAGAGTTCAAATAGTGTTCAAATAGAGTCAAATAGAGTTCAAATAGAGTCAAATAGGGTCAAATAGACTCAAATAGTGTTCAAATAGACAAATAGTCAAATAGAGTTCAAATAGAGTTCAAATAGGTTCAAATAGAGTCAAATAGAGTTCAAATTGAGTCAAATAGAGTTCAAATAGGGTCAAATAGACTCAAATAGAGTTCAAATTGAGTCAAATAGAGTTCAAATAGAGTTAAATAGTGTTCAAATAGAGTCAAATAGTGTTCAAATAGAGTTCAAATAGACTCAAATAGTGTTCAAATAGAGTCAAATAGAGTCAAATAGAGTTCAAATTGAGTCAAATAGAGTTCAAATAGACTCAAATAGTGTTCAAATAGAGTCAAATAGAGTCAAATAGAGTTCAAATAGAGTTCAAATAGAGTCAAATAGAGTTCAAATTGAGTCAAATAGAGTTCAAATAGAGTCAAATAGTGTTCATAGGGTCAAATAGGGTCAAATAGTCAAATAGAGTCAAATAGAGTTCAAATAGGGTCAAATAGACTCAAATAGTGTTCAATTAGAGTCAAATAGTGTTCAATTAGAGTCAAATAGTGTTCAATTAGAGTCAAATAGTGTTCAAATAGAGTCAAATAGTGTTCAAATAGAGTCAAATAGTGTTCAAATAGAGTCAAATAGGGTCAAATAGGGTCAAATAGTGTTCAAATAGTGTCAAATAGTGTTCAAATAGAGTCAAATAGTGTTCAAATAGAGTCAAATAGTGTTCAAATAGAGTCAAATAGAGTTCAAATAGGGTCAAATAGTGTTCAAATAGTGTTCAAATAGTGTTCAAATAGTGTTCAAATAGTCAAATAGTGTTCAAATAGAGTCAAATAGTGTTCAAATAGAGTAAAATAGTGTTCAAATAGTCAAATAGAGTTCAAATAGGGTCAAATAGTGTTCAAATAGAGTTCAAATAGAGTCTGTATGTCAGGAAACACATAATTGAGCACAAACAAACTAGTAAAAAGACGCCTTCCAATCTTACGTACAGTATGTTCCCCTGTGATGACACAAGGCTTATCTTTCCTAATGCCAAAGCAAACACAACTAACCCGTAAACTACTGCATCACACAGACATGAAACAAATGCAATCCTGAATGAGTGCAGAGAGAGAGAGAGAGAGAACTCACAGCGGCTGCAATATCACTCCCATCAATCCAGGATGATCCTAGTCATGAAAAAGCATGACAAAAGAAGGCCTGAGCTCATACTGGCGCATTCATCTTTTTTTGCACTTCGCATAAAGTCTCTCATTTGCTTCCAGAACATCGAGATACACACTCTACACAGCCGACAGCAACCTCATTTATTCTGTACGTGTCTCAACCCATCCCAACATCCAGATACAAACACAGCACTTTATGCTCATCCCCTTCAGGTAAGATGCTCAGAAAACCCTCATTAGAGGTGGAGAACAAATATGATTCAAAGTATTGCAATCCTTTACCTTACAATGCTGCAGCGACACGAGAAGGCCGAGAAAGATTGCATTTTTCACAGCAATCTTTTCCATAAAATAAGGGATTGAGCACAGCTCAGAGCAAGAGCGTGTGATGACCGAACACACTTTAGCATTGAAAATGCAAACTCAGAACGAGCGATGTATAATGCCTATGCGAGATGTTGCTTCTAGTGCTCGCCGCTAAGTCGAATATATCACAGTTTCAGTGTTATCACCCTACATCATTTAAAAGTCTATAACTTGCTTATATTGTAAGGATGTTCGTACAGACCCTCCACACACCTCCACTGCGACGGCTTTCATGTAATGAATTGAATATTGTAAATTTAAGTAAAATAACAAACACATTTAACATAAAGCAGTGCAATATTATCATATCATGTTGTCCCTCCTGGTTCCCGCATATATGACATCACCTGAATGCACCGCTGTAACATCACAGTTGGTCCATTATTCCAGGACAAAGACCCAGACAGACCGCAGAATGACACGGGCGATAAACTAAGTGAGGCCGGAGGTATATTGCTTTCTAATGGAAGACTTTGGCTGAGCGTCGCCATCGAGTTACGGCCATCTGTCAGAAACCCTGTTTGGTGCGACTCTCCCGGGCAGCTGAGCGCTTCATAAATGATTCAAGATCTGATGTGTCTATTCACAGATGAAGAAGATATCCTGGAAATGAAACCGCCAGTACGGTGATGGAATAACAAACCAAAAAAACTACATTAATGATGTATTTATTTGTTTAGGGTTAGGTTGTTGTGTTAGAGAACAAAAAAAATTTTAAATCGTGATTGAGGCAAAATATTTTTAATTGTCTCCCTGATGATTTTAGGTCATTACAAAAAAAAAAGTACAAAAAAAAGATATTTTTGTGTGAGTGTGAGTGAGTGAGTGTGTGTGTGTGTTTGTGTGAGTGAGTGTGTGTGTGTGTTTGTGTGAGTGTGTGTGTGCGCAAGTGTGAGTGAGTGTGTGTGTTAGTGAGTGAGTGTGCGCAAGTGTGAGTGAGTGTGTGTGTTTGTGTGAGTGTGTGTGTTTGTGTGAGTGAGTGTGTGTGTGCGCGCAAGTGTGAGTGAGTGTGTGTGAGTTTGTGTGTGCAAGTGTGAGTGAGTGTGTGTGCGCAAGTGTGTGTGTGTGTGTGTGTGTGTGTGTGTGTGTGTGTGTGTGTGTGTGTGTGTGTGTGTGTGTGTGTGTGTGTGTGTGTGTGTGTGTGTGTGTGTGTGTGTGTGTGTGTGTGTGTGTGTGTGTGTGTGTGTGTGTCTGAGTGAGTGTGTGTGTGGGAGCGGTAGTGTAGCGGTTAGTGTGCTGCGCTACGAACCTGGCGACCTGAGTTCGACTCCTGCTCATGGCCAACACCAGTGACGATTATCTGAACCGGTCCCGGGCCTCCCCTAGGTCGACTCAGCCTAAAATGAGTACCTGGTGCGGTGTGTAAAACATCGCCACTGGGGAGACAAAGGCGGTCGGGCGTGGTGCTGGCCACCCACCCCCTCGTGTACCGTTCCGGCCTTCATAGGTGCTCGCTAACAGCACTTGCCCCTACAGTCTGTTCAGGCTAAATGGGGATCTTTGTCTTTGTCTTTGTGCATTCGTGTGTATGAGTGTACACGAGTGTGTGCGTGTGAGTGTGTTTGTGTGTGTAAGAAGCATAAAAGCATTAATAAAGTTGTCCATATGACTTGTGTATTATGTTCAAAGTCTCAGGAAGCCATACATTTATTAGATGAGGGAGATGTTCCATGAGCACTGGAGGTCTGACACCATCAGCACTCGGATGCTTCACTGTGTGTGTCACTCCGCTTGTGTTTGTGCCGTTCTAAACTAAAGTGTAAGAGCAGTGCAGATGTGTTTCTGCAGAGCTTCTGTTTGTCATTTGTATTTGACATGACATATGTTAGCCAGCAGGTGATGGCATGTGAGGCAGTTGGTGACGTGAAGTGAATCCGCATCAGCCAGTGTCTATACAGCAGCTCTTCGTGATCGCTTGTATTACTGCTACACTACTAAAGCTAGAAAATAACTTTAAATGAACAACTTCAGCACTAAGGCTCATCACAGCTGAGAGACACAACAGACTGATTAATGACACAATGGGTGCTGTTTAAAATGGCTATATTTCCATCTTCAGAAAGCTGACAGCATCTCTGCTTGGGTCTGGCAACAGGTGATCACACACGCTCTCTCTCTCTC
>NC_068304.1:40518669-40543669 GCF_025860055.1 Xyrauchen texanus | reverse complement strand
AGTCCGTTAGCCTCCTCTCTGTACGCTGACTCGTCGTTCTTTTGCTATTTTCCTGAGAATTAGGTCTTTGCGCTTAGACGTTTGGAAACCAGCGGGAAGACTAGCAGCTGTACATCATCGCACCATTAGCTGATAACTCCTAGCCAATCACATGCAAGCCACTCTTTATAAGTTCACTCACAATATATCACATTGCTGTTTCAGTGTGCTAACACGGCAACCTCCTCCAGCCCACCACCACCTGTTGAGTCCCGTCCCGCATGGGGGTAGGCTCCTCACCCCTGCCTCCTATCTCCGGCAGGATATGACGATTCAGAGTACAACATCTTCGGACCGCTAAACGGGGCTTACGCCAAAGAGAGACATTACATTTCTGTATTACATTCATAAAATAAATGTCATCTTAAATTACTACTACTGTTTATAAAACTATAATAGGATGCAGATGGTGGAATAATAACTGGAGACAACTGCAGAATTGAATTGCCCCAGCCTGTGCGTTTCACGGGCAATTTTGACAAAGTAACTTGCGCATAGACTACGTGCAACATTGCATGAAAATACCAACACTTCATGGACATGCCTAATGACTGCGCTTAACGCAAGTGCTCTTAAAATAGGACCCAAAACGTTTTATGCACTGTTTTTTACGGGGGCATTTTTCTCCCCTTTTCTCCCCAATTTGGAACGGCCAATTCCCAATGTGCTCCAAGTCCTCACGGTGGCGTAGTGACACGCCTCAATCCGGGTGGTGGAGGACGAATCTCAGTTGCCTCCGCGTCTGAAACAGTCAATCCGCGCATCTTATCACGTGACTTGTTGAGCGTGTTACCGTGGAGACGTGTGGTGCATGCGGAGGCTTCACACTATTCTCCGCAGCATCCACGCACAACTCACCACACGCCCCACCGAGAGAGAGAACCACATTATAGTGACCACGAGGAGGTTACCCCATGTGACTCTACCCTCCCTAGCAACCGGGCCAATTTGGTTGCTTAGGAGACCTGACTGGAGTCACTCAGCACGCCCTGGATTCAAACCGTTTATGCACTGTTGTGCTCTATTTGATAATGCCAAAAATGTACAAATATCAAAATAATGACCGGTTAACTAGCATTGCTAATATATACATCTATCACACATTTGAACAAGTGGTGAACGAATATGGGTTTTTAATCGGCTTATGAATATTTGAATATCTAGCAATCAAGGATTATGTATTGGATTGTTGATTCAATACATTTACATTTATGCATTTGGCAGACACTTTTATCCAAAGTGACTTACAGAGCACTTATTACAGGGACAATCCCCCCGGAACAACCTGGAGTTAAGTGCCTTACTCAAGGACACAATGGTGGTGGCTGTGGTGATCGAACCAGTGACCTTCTGATTACCAGTTATGTGCTTTAGACCACCACTATTATTGTAAAACTCAATAGTAATAAATGATATAAAAATGCATACAAATTGTGGAAACACTTTTTTAAAATAACAGTTACTCGAAATTAACACACACACACACACAAAATATAAACATAAAATGTTCAAGGCGGAGCAAACAGATATTATTATTGATCACTATCAGTAATTCTTACATCATAAACACTCTACACCCTAATAGCCTTGTTGAATAAACAGTGTAGACCAGCCTTAGACGGTTTGCTGGTCTTCACTGGTCTCCCAGACTGGGTTTGATGCCACTTTTTTAGCTTGGCTAGCCTCAAGGACAGCTTAAACCATCGTCTTATTCTCTACTGAACCCAGAGACAAAACGAAACTTCAGAGACATTTCATTAAACATTTGCCAGATAAACACGGGATGATTGTAGCGATCCATCTCTTTCACACAAAGCAATTTCACCTGGTAGAACAATAGTTATTCTCAAACAAGCGCATCACATCTATTATTAACAGGAACATGAAGGGGTGAATTATTCACCATGATTTTCTGTAGATAACAGTTACTTTAACATTACAATTTCCTCCGTCTGACAAAATGAACGTAACACAAATGCAATCCCTAGAAGCCCTCCTGACAAATATATCCATTGCATACGCAGAAATTCTCCTCTAGGACCTCAAAACAGGAAAACTTGTGAAAATCTGTACATTTGATGCAGATACAAGAAACGCCTGTTAATTAGGCCGTAAACATGTCACTGGCTGCTCTGTCTAGACTTCCTCAGTATAGAGGAAATAATTGTGCACAAAAAAAACTCTGTGTTCATCACACAGATGGAAGAAATGCCTTTTAATTAGGAAGAAATGTTGGGCTGTGGGCGTGAGCCGCAAACACTAACATATTGATGTGACGTCTGGTCTTGGTGATGCATCCGAAACAATTTGAAGTCATGGGATTTATGGAGCCAAAAGAAAGGTGGAAAGGTCCCTTATGAAGCCCAGCGGGCACCACCAGGCCTGCGGCGCTCTACGCCCACTTAAGAGGGCGACCTGATGGGCATCAACACGCCCCTGGATGAGTGCGGCAGGCTGGAAGCTGGTTATCTCAGCATCAAGGGGAGGATCGGACGGTTTAATAACACATGTTGAAGCAGGCAGGATCAAACGCAGGGTCGAGATCAGACTCGTCTCAGGCAAGCAGACCGCTGGATCGGTAAACTTCACACAAATGCGCGCACACACACACACACACACACACACACACACACACACACACACACACACGAAGGTGGGCTGTTGAAATTAACAAGATGACATTTGATCCCTGTCTTGGGAAACATAAAGGGATTGTCGCCCCTAAAATTAAAATCATGTCTTTCTAAATCAGTGTGACTTTCTTCACTGTGAGCACAAAAACAGATATTAGGCAAAAAGTTGCACTAAAAGTGAATGGTGACTGAGGCTAACATTCTGCACTCAACATCTACTTTGTGCTCGGAAAGGAACATTCCGGGTTCAATACAAGTCAAGCTTAATCAAGACTTAAGCTTAATTGAGACATGATATTGACTACAAAATATATATATTTCGACTCATCCCTCCTTTTCTTTAGGTTACAGTGAGGCACTTACAATGGAAGTCAATGTAAAGTTGTTTAAATCGTAATTATTGTTCTCGTTTTAGGAGTTTAAGGTTTAAGCTGTTATGTCGTCATGACAACGAAGTAGTAAAATTGGATATAACTTTACGAGGAATAGGCTAGTAAGCAATTTGACCACACTGTAATCATGTTAACACACACATTGTTTACGTATGTGTATCTATACGTTTGAAACAGTGAGTATTTTAACGGTTACGGATCAGCCCCCATTGACTTCCATTGTCAGTTCAGTTCAGTTGTGTTTTATTGTCCCACTTGGGAAATTGGATAAGCAGCACTGGTACCACAGTCTATACAATCACTTAAATGCAACATAAATACACTAATAATAATGAAAACAGATCAACATTATGCCACAAACGCTGTCGATTGTAACAACCTTGATATAATGTACTATGTGTGTGTGCGTGTGTATGCCATGCACTCATCCACAACATCCCCTTCAGATGGATCAAACATGTCTAAAATGACAAGTCCCTTGAGCACAGACGCTCATTTAACTACAAAGATTTCCACCCCGTTGTGCGCGTGCAGGAGATGATCTTATTGGTAAAGCACCACATTTAAACATATTTCACAAGCATAACAGAAAACAACAGAGGGGTTGTGCTTAAGTGTTGCACTGAAACCTCTCGGGGCTGTTGACCTAGAAAGGAACCTGTGATTCTTAAAAACACAATGTAATAAGGGGGAAACTGAGGTGACGGACCTGTGGACCACATGTGATGCACAAACATCAGACCTCCCGCTCCTGTCGAGCATGAAAACAAGCCACACGGTGTTTCATCTGCATTATTAAAGAACATCACAGAAGCCAGGGCTGAGAAGGCTGATGGTTTGTGTCGGTGTTGACAAAGGTGCAACAGAAAGAGAGAGAGAGAAAGTGTGAGCGAGAGAGAGAGATTTTTATTTTTTTTATTTTGTTCAATACAGAATTTGTTCTACTCTGTTATTTTTCATGCTCATATAAATGCTTTGGCAATACAATGTACAATTTGTCATGCCAATAAAACTCATTTGAATTGAATTGAGAGAGAGAGAGAGAGAGAGAGAGAGAGAGAGAGTGTACTTCATTCACAGTACTTTTATTCTCTTATGTTCATAATGTCGTGTTAAATGCATATTTTATTTTATATTGTATATTGTCATTATAGTTTTTATTTTTATTTGATTCATTACCTGGCACCTTATTTTAATTCTCTCTATTTGTCTTGTCATTATCTGTTTTGTGTATTAATGCTTTGGCAATATTGTATGTAAACACAATCATGCCAATAAAGTACTTTTAAATTGTGAAATTGAAGAGTGAGTGAGTGAGTGAGTGAGTGAGTGAGTGAGTGAGTGAGTGAGTGCGAGAGCAAAAGCATGAGCGAGAGACAAAGTGAGAGAAAGACAGGGAGTGAGAGAGAGAGAGAGAGAGTGAGTGACAGTGAGAGAGAGAGCAAAAGCATGAGCGAGAGACAAAGTGAGAGAGTGAGAGTGAGTGACAGTGAGAGAGAGAGCAAAAGCATGAGCGAGAGACAAAGTGAGAGAGTGAGAGTGAGTGACAGTGAGAGAGAGAGCAAAAGCATGACCGAGAGACAAAGTGAGAGAGTGAGAGTGAGTGACAGTGAGAGAGAGAGCAAAAGCATGAGCGAGAGACAAAGTGAGAGAGTGAGAGTGAGTGACAGTGAGAGAGAGAGCAAAAGCGTGAGCGAGAGACAAAGTGAGAGAGTGAGAGTGAGTGACAGTGAGAGAGAGAGCAAAAGCGTGAGTGAGAGAGAAAGAGAGAGGGAGTGAGACTGAGAGAGAAAGACTGAGAGAGAAAGAGAGAGAGGGATTCTAAACCAGTTCTTTATCTAGTCAGCTGACTGGAGCGAGGACATGTCTGCAGTTACAGTTTTCATCAATCATTGGACACAAATGGAGAAGGAACGTGGAAAACGAGATTTGCATTTCCTCAAGGAAGCGGTTGCAAAACAGCCGAAGAATCATGGAGCGCTGCCAGACAGACGGTTATAGAGAACGAGTACAATTAAACGCAATAATTCCTGCAGCTTTGACTCAATGAAACGGTCAGTCTGAAAAAGTCAATAAAACTGCATTTTCAGCATCCGCCAGGTGAAAATCTTAAGTGTATAGTCTTATAATAGTTACGGCACGTATCGTCTCAACAAGCTGCATGATCTGAGGTCTCATTCATGTCCACAGCACAAACGATTCAAGATGACTTAAAACGCCAAAGTCTAAAACTTAGTTCAAATCCATCGATCTTATAAATTCGAGGCAGTCCATTGGCTCAAAATGTCCACAGTGTGGCGCTAACAGCGAGTTTAATGTTCTCCCAAATGGACGAGGTTAAGGTTAATGCACTATCGAGTTTCAATGTCATTTTTGGTCCCCCAAATTTAAACACAACAGGGGGGTTAAATGTCATAAGATCACAGATTCACAGGGTGAAAAGTAAGTGTTTATGCACTGATAATCTGCCGATTTGAGTGCGCCTCTATAGTGTTCATCTCACCAGGAAACTGCTGTGATACGTACAACAAGACATGTCAAAATCATTTAGCAGAAATGTCGATATGGAGATTTGGTTCTTCTAGACCAATTTGTTCAAATCACGAACCCGAAGAATAAACAGCAGTAATTGTGATGCCACTGCAAGCACCACTTAATTGCAAAGCACAGTACTCGCCTTGCAAACACTCGAAATACGAAGAACAGCAAATCAACACCGTTTACAAAAACAGCCTTTACACACAATTGCAGCAGGATAGCAAATAACCTCATTAGCGGCTCAGGCTAATTTCCATATACGGCATTGATGTATAAAACTTCAGATGCACCCATCACTCCAGCTCTGAGAAGTTAAATAAAACACTCCGCCTTCATGCTGTTAAACCATCTGGTTTTCTGGTCCTAGCTTGTTTAAACTGGTCTAGCTAGTCTTGCTGACTGGCCAGGCTGGTGTTTAACTGGTCTAGCTAAAAAAATAGAAGTGAACCCTTTCAAGTGAAATGTTTGGGGGAGAAGACCAGTCCAAACATCCCTCTGTCTCGGTCTAGTATAACATACTACTCGTACCTTTGCTGCACTATATGGAATGTATACAGTGCACAGAATGATGAGCTATCCAACGGAGCAGCCTACCGTGTGGAATACTGTCACCATGATAGTATGTGCTCGACATCCATATCAAGACGGATCCACTAAGAGGACAGGGAGGCAATTTATTTTCTGTAACAGTATTGTGTTCCCTCGCAATACTTGTATCCATCCCTTGTGGAAATTACCTCTGGTTTTCCCATAGTAACCATAGTAACCACAGATTAACTATTGTATTAGTAGTAAAACTAAAACCACAAAAATGTACCATGCTTTTACTAGAGTCACCATCTCTTAACCATGATATTGACAGTAAAACTATAGCAGAAACACAGGAAAACCCAAACTATGGTAATACAAATCCTAATCATTCTGGGTGGGGGGGGGTCTAAATGTTAAAGCATTTCAATATTTGGGGGTCTGGGTATCTCGGCGAGTATTGATGCTGACTATCACACCTGGAGTTGCGAGTTTGAATCCAGGGCGTGCTGAGCGACTCCAGACAAGTCTCCTTAGCAACCAAATTGGCCCGGTTGCTAGGGAGGGTAGAGTCACATGGGATAACCTCCTCGTGGTGGTGATTAGTGGTTCTCACTCTCAATGGGGCGTGTGGTTATTGACTCCAGTCAGGTCTCCTTAGCAACCAAATTGGGCCGGTTGCTAGGGAGGGTAGAGTCACATGGGGTAACCTCCTCGTGGTGGTGATTAGTGGTTCTCACTCTCAATGGGGCGTGTGGTGAGTGACTCCAGTCAGGTCTCCTTAGCAACCAAATTGGGCCGGTTGCTAGGGAGGGTAGAGTCACATGGGGTAACCTCCTCGTGGTGGCGATTAGTGGTTCTCACTCTCAATGGGGCGTGTGGTGAGTGACTCCAGTCAGGTCTCCTTAGCAACCAAATTGGGCCGGTTGCTAGGGAGGGTAGAGTCACATGGGGTAACCTCCTCGTGGTGGTGATTAGTGGTTCTCACTCTCAATGGGGCGTGTGGTGAGTGACTCCAGCCAGGTCTCCTTAGCAACCAAATTGGGCCGGTTGCTAGGGAGGGTAGAGTCACATGGGGTAACCTCCTCGTGGTAGTGATTAGTGGTTCTCACTCTCAATGGGGCGTGTGGTGAGTGACTCCAGCCAGGTCTCCTTAGCAACCAAATTGGGCCGGTTGCTAGGGAGGGCAGAGTCACATGGGGTAACCTCCTCGTGGTGGTGATTAGTGGTTCTCTCAATGGGGCATGTGGTGAGTTGTGTGTGGATCGTGGAGAGTAGCATGAGCCTCCACATGCTGTGAGTCTCTGCGGTGTCATGCACAACGAGTCACATGATCAGATGCACGGATTGACAGTCTCAGGAGCGGATTGAGGTGAGTAACCACACCACCACGAGGACCTACTAAGAAGTGAGAATTGGGCGTTCCAAACTAAGGAGCAAAAAAGAAGCATTGCAATATTTTTCCTCACGATATTGTAGCGATTTTCATGCACCAGAAATCGATATTATTAAATTGTTCGACTTCAACAACAGGCCCTTATATGCTTTACCACGGAGACAGAACAGAACTCCTTTGACGGCAATGTTGTTGAGAGAGAGCACAGACTTTCTCTTTCAAATCCAGAAAAAGTGTTTTTTAATGTTGCACATTAAAGTCCACATCCACAGAAGTGAAGCAATCGCTCTTTTGCTCATTTGTGCATTAGCGTGTTTTCTCACTCTCTCACACACACACACTCTCACTCTCACACACACACACACTCTCACACACACACTCACACTCTCACACACACTCTCACTCTCTCACACACACACACTCTCTCACTCTCTCACTCACACACTCTCACACACACACTCTCTCACACTCTCACTCTCTCACTCTCTCACACTCTCTCACACTCACTCACACACACACTCTCACTCTCTCACACTCACTCACACACCAAGGATTTTGTCATGGTGACAGAAGCTTCCAGTGCAAAGAGAACACAACCATATAAACATATAGTGACATAAAAATTAATAAAAAAAAAAAAGATATAAGAGATAAAGAAGAGAAATGTATAATACAGCAATAATGTTGTTCGAATATTTTATATACAGATATATAGTTCTATCAGGAAGACTTGGGTGAAATTTAAGATTACATTTATTTGATGATTATAAAACAGAAATCTAACGTCTCTCTTTGGCGTAAGCCCCATTTGGCGGTCCGAAGAAGTTGTACTCGGAATCGTCATATCCTGCCGGAGATGTGTGAAGATCAGAGCGGGTGTGGGGTGTCTTCACGTCTTCAGCCAGTTGTTGGTTTCCTACAGTGTTGGGGGATGGTGTCTTGTAGTTGGTAATGTCCTTCAGGCCTCTCCACACCGATGCAGGGTCGTTAGCTGAAAACAGTTTTTTAAGCTTTTCAGAATAGCTCCTTTTAGCCACTCTAATCTCCTTTGTCAGTGTGTTTTTGGCCTTACACTTCTGTAAGCATCCTCTTTGGCCTGACTGCATGAGTTATGCTGTAAATCAAGGTTTGTCGTTATTGTATGTTAAATAAGTCCTAATAGCATGCACATATCCTCACAGAAACTGATATGTCACAATATCCGGGAGCTCATCCAGGTCTGTGGCTGCAGCCTCAAAAACACTCCAATTAGTGAGTGCAGTTAAAGTCCCAAAGCTGCTCGAGGGAAAGAGCTTCATGCATTCTTGTGCAGCAATGATCCAGTGTATTTCTGTCTATGGTAGGGCATGTAATGTGCAGTCTGTATTTGGGCAGTTCAAGTGTTAGATTTGCTTTGTTAAAATCTCCAAGGCTAATAATAGTTGAGACTGGGGTATTGTTGTTTCATGTCTGTGACGTGATCAGCCAGCTGTTAAATAAACACAAGAATACACGAGGAAAACTCGCACTCCGAGTAGAAAGGCTTGCAGTTCATGAAGAGTGTCTCTAAATTAGGACAGCACATCTTCTTCGGCATGGTTACATCTGTACACCAACATTCGTTGATGTAAAAACATGTTCCACCGCCTCTCGTTTTCCCCGTTAACTCGGTGGTGTTATCCGCTCTGAACAGCTGAGCTGGAAGCCCGGTAGATGTAATGCGCTGTCCATGTTGCTATTAATGCGCTTGTACAACACCGCTACTCCTCCAACTAAAATGTCCAATAGAACATCAGAATAACCAAAAACCGGTTAAAGATTGTCTGGCCTGTGCTGCCGAATTTTCTCTCTCCGCAAAGACAACAACATTATTCACACAAACCAATACAATCATTGCCCGACACTGCTGAGACCTCCAATGCATGATAATGGACCCACAAGCAGACAAACACCACACAGACACAACCATGGCACCAATGCCAACCCCCTCCAGGTCTGCAGGCTGGCATCAGTGAACAGGGGAAAGCCCAAAACATCTGCAGTGGACTCAAACACCCAGAAACCTTCATAGACTAAAATCAATTATAACCCGCTGGCATCCATCCATCTATCTGTGACTGTGCCGTACAAAGGCTATGCCAGCTGGCAGGCACACACAAACAAAAATACACACGTAATGATTGGAGCTTAGATCAAATGCAGGTCAGTATGAGCACCCTAAGGGGGTACTGTAGATGTACTTTTATTTTGCTGTCTGTGAGGCATCTGGCCAACTCCATATAAACATAGACAGATGGAACTAACAAACTAACTATAGACAGACAGACAAACATCCAGACGGGTAGATAGACAAGTAGAATGGCAGACAGACAGACAGATACTGTAGGTAGATAGATAGAACAACAGACAGATAGATAAATAGATACATTGACAGACAGACCGATAGCATGACAGACAATCCTTCCTCGTGTGGAACACAGTCATGAATAAAACAGGATGGTATTACCTCTAGAGCCGTGGCTCGCTTCTTCAAAAAATTCTCTATATTCCGTGCCGCTGTTTCCACGAGCTGTGCTGCGTTGTTTGTTTCCACAGTGAAATAATTCTGATTATCCATAAAGATCTATCATAACAGAGAAGACACTCGTTAGAGAAGTAACAGTAATGATTATTTTGAGAAAGCAGGCTTTCATGAATTCTCTAATGTACATGAATATACACAAACATCAGTAGGCATGATGGTCGTTTGACCTCTGACCTGTCTCAGATGGTTTCCAGCGCTGGCTGAGTCAGCTAGAGACACCAGCTCCTGCTGTAGTTGATCTACCCACTCTTTTATCCTGCAAACACAAACACATATATTAAACATATAAATGCAAACTATATGCATACCTCCAGGGTAAACAAATATGATGGAAATTCCACATACACAATAATGTCTTTATGAAGGAGCTCAATAACAGTATTGGAGGCAGCTACATAAGTCCAGCAGCCATGGATGACATGTGCGCATTAACAATCACATTTACTCCAAAAATACAGAATAAATCCAATTGTACATTTAGTGTATAGTGAATATGACATTAAATCACAGCACATGTGAAGCACTTTTACTTTCAAGTTGCACTCACACGCTCGTGGATCCAGCACAAGCATCATCTCCTGACAGTTTAACCTGTTGATGAACGCCCCTTATTGAGCACTAACCAGGAAAACGACCTGAAGTTGAAATGGTTGTATTTACGGGACTCTTTGGAGTTTGGACACAGTTGTGGTGTCTATTGAAAGAAGACAATTTGGGGTTTATTTCACAAGTTTCAGAATTAATATATGTTGTTATTTTATAAAGTTAGAGAAGCTGAAGTTTATAGTAATGGAAATATTTTGTGCTGAACATGTTTTTATCATCTTAAAAACAATAATAAGCGCCAAAACAACCCAGAAATACAAAGTCACGAGTCTAAAGAAGTTTCGTTTCTAATCTGAAGATGATTGAATAATAAATGAGGTTCCTGCCGCTTTAATCTCTGTAAAATCTCTGGAAGGGTTCAGAGTAAAATTAAGCTCCGCCTCTCAAGACGGCACTAAATCTGACGGCACTGCTCGACTATTATGAATAAAACTACGCCACATTTTTAAAAATAGACATTGGAGACGGGCTGGTTTTGTTTATGAGACTCTAATATATCAGATCATAAACAGTTTTACAACATGAATACTGCTCAGATTGCAGTTTGATGAAGAACGATGACGAAGGCGAGATCTCATGTAAACAATGGAGAATAATATATCAATATTTCTCACATTTATCATTTTTATGGCCAAAAAGTGCTATTGGGTGTTTTTAATGAACGCTTGTCATGGACGATTAACCCAAGTGTGTTGAACTGGATTCATCTGGCGATCTTGTTTCATAATAAAAGTCCCGTTTTGATATCGCATGTTTTCATTTGTACTCCTGCACAAATAACTCAATTACTGTTTCTGGAGGATTAATATCGTGAAACAGAGATCGGATATCAATGTTGAACCCTTTGACCTTTGACCAGATGTTTCATTTGTTAACATTAATTACATTTATAGACGGTAAATTATACATTAAACGTAAGCAGAGTGACATCACCACCACATGCGGGCGATTGCGTAACAACTGGGTTTTCATGAGGTCTGTGAATTATATCTTTTTAAGCAAAACATCCTCATATTTGCAAATAGTATATAATAGAAGATGTATTGATATTTGCCTTTTATCATTAGAAAAATGACTGAACTGTTGAGGAGAGGCTATTAGAACATTTGCTTTAATACAAAAATGAGCGCTGGATCTGCTGAAGTTTTGTGAGGTTGGTTTATTACATTGGTATAAACGAGATATGTGCATATTCGGAGAAGGTATATGATATTAGTTTGATTGATATGTGTCGTTAATAATTAGAAAAGACTGTTAAAAGTTACAGCGAGCTGTTGAGGAGAGAGAAGGAGAATGAAACAGACAAGCACTTTAACATCATGAGCTCAAACGCATCTTTATGCCAACCGTTGTTGCACACCGGCCTATTATTGTAGTAACTCAAATGGCACATAAAACGAACCGTGACCAGTCGTTTACATGTCTTAGTTGCTTCACATGCAAGCAGGTGATTTCACGGCGCCGCTGAACAGCTGTTGCACTCGCTTCCCGCTTCTCCGACACTCACGCGAGTCGCGCCACAGCTGGACCTCCTTTCTGAGCGGATGTGATGTAATCACGCAAGGACGAATGACGTCTGCCTTTGATTTTGCCCAAATCCATCCTGACAGCTCCAAATAAACTTCTCTATTGTAGACTTACCGTAGTGAATCGGGGCAAGGCAAAAACTAGGCTTGGATGGGTTGTTGGTGCACACGCTCATTAATGAAATATTGCTACTTGTAAAAGATAATTGACTAAAAATGCAATTATTATAAGATGTACTATAAAGGCATTACAATGCATTCACCTTTACTCTTCATCATATGCACAGGCTCATTTTGCATGCATTTTAAGGTACCCGGAGACATTATCTTGAGTCAAAAGCCATCCAACGATCATGCCGAGTCACAAGAAATTGGGCAGCTGATCAATTGTCTGTTCTAGTAATTAGTTAATGGTCATAATGAGTTATTCCAGTGAACCTGAGCCTTTCATTCACATCTATTGCCCAGGTCCATTCAGAGATTTCTCTCGGCTTCCCCATAATAAAGCATTTAATCCCTTTACAGACTGAGGATTAGCACTCGGCTGACAGGGGAACACAACACAGCCACTGCAAGCTTTTGTGGTCTAAGCTCCATTACAGAGCACACTTGCTGCTGAGGCCATGTAAGATTCTGGGGAGAACGAAATTAGCTCAAATAAATGCTTCCTCCCGAGTACGGTCGGTTTTCATGTTGTAAAATAAATCTACAAGGGGTAAGAAGTCCCACGTTCTTTAACTCGATGTTCTGCTGAGCAACTGGTGTGAATAAATCTTTACTAAAGTGAGTGGGGAGGCGCACATGGGCGGGACAGGCTTCTGTGGGGGGGGGCACATGGGCGGGACATGCTTCTTTCGTTGGGGGGGGCACATGGGCGGGACATGCTTCTGTCGTTGGGGGGCAGATGGGCGGGACATGCTTCTTTCGTTTGGGGGGTCACATGGGCGGGACATGCTTTTGTCGTTGGGGGGGCACATGGGCGGGACATACTTCTGTCATTGGGGGCACATGGGTGGTACATGCTTCTGTCGTTGGGGGGCAGATGGGCGGGACATGCTTCTGTCGTTGGGGGGCACATGGGCGGGACATGCTTCTGTCGTTGGGGGGCACATGGGCGGGACATACTTCTGTCATTGGGGGCACATGGGTGGTACATGCTTCTGTCGTTGGGGGGGCAGATGGGCGGGACATGCTTCTGTCGTTGGGGGGGCACATGGGCGGGACATGCTTCTGTCGTTGGGGGGGCAGATGGGCAGGACATGCTTCTGTCGTTGGGGGCACATGGGCGGGACATGCTTCTGTCGTTGGGGGGCACATGGTCGGGACATGCTTCTGTCGTTGGGGGGCACATGGGCGGGACATGCTTCTGTCGTTGGGGGTCACATGGGCGGGACATGCTTCTGTCAGGGGGGTGGGGTCCACACCTCTAGAACCGCCACTGTCTCTTTGCATTTATGCATGAATCAATTTATGCAAAAGTACATATATACATATTTACATATATACGTTATTCTTGAATTATTGCTTTATCTTGCACAAGCCTATGAAGATAATAGTTTTAACACGTTTTAATACATGTGAAATAGTTTTTTTTTTCCTTTCAATACATGTTGTACAATGATGCTCAAATCGATTCTAGGAAACCCATTCAATTCTTGCAAATGACACAAGGGCATGTAATGTTGTCCAGGTTTGAGTAAGACATTATTAACTCAAATTCTCAGAGATCTACCAGAAGTGCCTCATTAAAGGACTAAAACGGCACACCTTACGGAAAGTTACCTTTTGTCTTTTCACAAATGCATCAAGTTTAAAAATAAAGAAATGTATTTTCATTGAATATTAATGCAGTCTAATTTATGTGAAAAGAAATAATAGGCGAAGGTTGTTTTTATTCAAATTATTGTTTCTTCTTTTTACTTAAAAGGTGGCGAGGGGGTACATTTGGGGTAAAAGGGCCCGGGGGTTATAGTGCCATCGTGTAGGTATAAGAGCAATAATTATAGTGCAATATCTGTCAACTTAAAAATGCAAATACATTTGAAATCGCAGGATAAATATAAATTAATAAATTAATAAATTAGGATCATGCTTATCCAAAATATCCACTTCAGAAAAGTTCTATTTCCTCTTAATTTTAAATCACATTTGACACATTTCTTGCATAATGTTGATCACCCCAAAAATATTTTCAACATCCCTAAAAAAAAATAAAAAAAAAATCTGTGTTCCAGTGAGACTCTTACAGTGGATGTGAATGGGCCGATCCATAAACGTTAGCATACAAACCGTTTCAAATGTATAGACACAAGATGTGAACATTATGTGTGTAAACATGTCTTCAGTGTGATCAAATCACTTACAGGATTTGCCGGCGTTACATCACCATGACAACAAAGTTGTAACATTGAATATCACTTTACACAGATAAGAAGCGATTTTATCAAACTGAACTCATGTTAACATGTAACCACATCCTCTACAGTTTTAGCAATAAATGCATTGAGTTTTTAATGCTTTATTAATACCAATGACTTGTTAAAAAACAAAAAAAAAACACAAGTTCAAAAAATATATTTATTTACATTTTTCCAATGATTTGTCTTTATCTTATTTATTTATACATTTTGGATGGTTTATACATATTTGAATTTTTTTTTTATAATTTTTATTCATTTTATAAATTTTTTTCCTTCACCTGTACTTGTCTTTATGTTTGATCTTACTGAACATTTATATATAAAAAAAAACCTCCACAGTTTTAGCCCAATGTGTGGACTTTTCAGACGGTCCCTTACCCACCGTAGGCATATTTTCCAATTATATAAATGTTAAATTGAAGATCTGGAATGATTTCACCGTTACGCCATCTGACACGCTTAAATACGGGACAAATCGCATCCCGTATTGATTCAACCGACTCCATTGTTTACAGAGCTGAAGGGACAGTGGTTCTGCAGACAGGGCGGTGTTAAGCGGTGTCTTCTCGGTAAGTTGCTAACTAGTTTTTGAAATACATACTGAGAGTTAATAAAAAATGACCCCATCATTTTCCCTTTTCAATATAACTAATATAACATTAACCCTGTCCATGACAACCATGTCACTCATGTTTATCACATCTGTTTGTTGTGTTAGCCAGCTATAGTTTGTCAGTGCAGTCAGTAATGTCGCAGATTGAAAGGCAAATTTGCAGCTTAGCAGACAACGGTGCGGTGGTGGATTGTGTCAGTTGAGTGTTGATTTCATACAACGTTGTTACCTAGTTGGTGAGATTATTTAATAAACAAGCCTTCAGAGTACCTTTGCATAGACATATAGTCGCAAAATCGGTGCACAATCCACATAGAAAAGGTCCGTTTCATTCCAGCTCAAAAATTAACTATATCGGCCACCATATCGGTAATCTGTGAATTTTTCCCATCTAAAATCCCATATCGGTCAGGCTCTATTAAATACGGGACGACCCTGTATTGTACGGGAGGCAACCATATTCACAGTAGATTAGTGCTCTGCCCTGTCATATGATACAACATGTCAAGAATGATTCTCAACATATGTATGAGCGGTTTTATTTATACATTCATTGAAAGTAC
Organism: Xyrauchen texanus; assembly: GCF_025860055.1. NCBI lineage: Eukaryota > Metazoa > Chordata > Actinopteri > Cypriniformes > Catostomidae > Xyrauchen > Xyrauchen texanus. Next base: position 40,527,852 of record NC_068304.1, on the reverse strand, counting down.
AAGAAGATTTCAGCCTTTAGCGGTTCAATTAATCACACTAGGACAAGTGTGTGTGTGTGTGTGTGTAAGAGAGAGAGAGAGTGTGTGTGTGTTTGTGTGTGTGTGTTTGTGTGTGTGTGTGTGTGTGTAATAGAGAGAGAGAGAGTGTGTGTGTGTTTGTGTGTGTGTGTGTAATAGAGAGAGAGTGTGTGTGTGTGGAAGAAAGAGAGAGAGAGTGTGTGTTTGTGTGTGTATAAGAGAGAGAGAGTGTGTGTGTTTGTGTGTGTGTGTATAAGAGCGAGAGAGTGTGAGTTTGTGTGTGTGTGTGTGTGTGTGTGTAAGAGAGAGAGAGAGAGAGTGTGTGTGTGAGAGAGTGGAGTGTGTGTGTGTGTGTGTGTAGAGAGAGAGAGAGAGAGAGAGAGAGAGAGAGAGTGTGAGAGAGAGAGTGAGAGTGAGTGTGTGTACAACAGTGGCATTATTTAAAGAGTTAAAATCCTAAAAATGAATGAATGTTTGGTAGTTATGATCAGGACTGATGTTGGTTAACTCATTGAAAGCATTGAAAGACCTCCAAGTAACTTTTTATTGATGCACAACGGTTAAATACAGAAAGAGTTCACAACAAGATTTTCAATAGAACTTCAATAGGATTGCAATACTAAACCAACTAAAGAATTGCGGTCTTGCTACTCTCTACCATGTCTGGTCACATCAGTCCTTCACAAACACACCAGTGCATTTCTGTATAGTAGCTACTGTTATACAAGACATGAACAGTGGCAATACTGTACATTTCTTTAAGCAAGACTGGAGAAATCAACCGGAAACCTTTAGTAAGGCAAAATAAGTACATTACTAAAAGTACAACCCCCTTTCCAGATAAATATGATGTTTCTAAGAGAAGCGCTGTTAAATCTGGGAAAAGATTGCAGAGATTGTAAAAGTGACATGGAAACCACAGGAGGCAAGAGCCCTGACCTTTAAGATCATTCGCCCAATAACCATTAACATAATGAACACTTCAACATTGAGGAAATGGAACCACCAGTGTTCATAAAACACAGCACATAATGGAAAACATTGGTAAAGGAAGCCATTTGTCATTCAACCAATCAGTCATGGAAAACACTGCATGTACCGAAGTGCCGCCGCCGCCTCCTCAATCATTCAGCTGAATTCATAACATCGACTGTTACTTTAATATCACAGTTGTGTTGTCGGCTTTATTGTTGTGACATACAGAATCAGCGTCCAGCAGAATTAACGTTTTCTCCAGAATAAGCTTTAATGTTCAAGTTTGAACTTTGCATGACAATGAAGTGTGATGAGAGTCATAGGCAGACAATTAGTGGCACATCTCATACAGAAATCTAAAATATGGTCACACATGAACAGGGACGGATTATGACTTGCAAAGGGGGGGGGGGGTCTTGATGTGGTTTTCAAGTGGGGGGGGGTCACCAAACAAATCACGCAGTCTTAAAGCCCAGGGCACCACAGTCAAGGGCCCCTGGTAGTCGTAGGGCCCCTGGTTGTCAAGGGCCCCTGGTTGTCGTGGGGCCCTTGGTAGTCAAGGACCCTTGGTAGTCATAGGGCCCCTGGTAGTCAAGGGCCCCTGGTAGTCGTAGGGCCCCTGGTTGTCAAGGGCCCCTGGTTGTCGTGGGGTCCCTGGTAGTCAAGGGCCCTTGGTAGTCGTAGGGCCCCTGGTAGTCAAAGGCCCCTGGTAGTCGTAGGGCCCCTGGTTGTCAAGGGCCCCTGTTTGTCGTGGGGCCCCTGGTAGTCAAGGGCCCCTGGTAGTCGTTTGACCAATTGGTATGATATCGTGCGACTGCACTCGTTTCAATTCCTGCGACTTTCACTACAGCCGATGACGTCGCCAGACATCCTTTACATCTAATATCTAAAACCCCTTATCTAAACTTAACCCATCATTTGAGCGTGTAAACATGATCAGAAGCTGTTGTGCGTGACAGAAGCGAGTCATTGTCGTGTGATATTGTGCGACTGTCGCGTGCAGTCGCACGATATCATATGAATAAGCCAAATTTAGAAAAGTCGTACGAATCCTGATGATTTCGCCATGAAAGTGTGTTGGTATAAAATGGATTTTAGTGTGATAAAATCGCTTAATGGGTTTAAGGCGCTACGTCGTCATGGCAACAAAATTGCAAAATTGGCTATAACTTTACACAGATGTGGTTAGTAAGTGATTTTATCACACTATAATCATGTTAACACACATATTGTTTATGTCTTGTGTCTAAACTTTAGAAACAGTGAGTATTTTAATGTTTAGGGATCGACCCCCATTGACTTCCATTGTAAGTGTCTCACTGGAACACATACAATTTAAAAAAATATATATATATATATTTTTTTTTCTTCATAAAAATATTTTTTGTGGTAATTTGCATGCCAAAAATGCCAAAACCCCAGATTATTCCTGTTAGACCGTTTTTAAACAAACGTGCCAGAGAAAGCTCACATGCACACAGCTGAATTACACAAACTTACAGTTATACATCTCCAAACAGAGAGGCTCGATTTTAAGAATAATGCCTCTTAATCAACAGTTTAAAAACAGTGGCACATCAAAATACTTACATGAGCGGATTGGGGAACTGCGATGGGCTCGAGACATGAACAGAAGACAAGAAGAAAAGCATCATAACAGATATTCTGTGCGGATTCATGATCAGATCGCTTGATCTCGCGCGCACCGTCATATAGAGATCCACAACAGTTACTTTCCTCCAGAGATAAAAACGTGTCGCTCTGCTGCTGCTTAATCTGATGATCACCCGTCATCAGGCTAGACACACACAGACGGATGGGACTGGTGATGGGTGTCCATTCGGATCTCTCTTTACGCACCGCTTGATGTTACGAACTACTGACCCCATACAGAGGGAGGGATAGATCAATAACCCCGAATCAGCGTCTCTCTCTCTCTCTCTCTCTCTCTCTCTCTCTCTCTCTCTCTCTCTCTCTCTCTCTCTCTCTCTCTCTCTCTCATAGCAATAGCCTTCTATCTTTAATCGGATCCTCATGCAATGCAACCCTCTCTTCTGTCCCCCTCTCTCTCTTTCCTCTCATGCTTCTTGAAGACACGCAACACCCACCTGAAATCAATTAAGAACGCACGCGACACATTCCTGAAACACAACAAAAAAGGCTCCGGCACTTAGCCTAGATGTTTTCTTGCATGAGTAGTGATCGGTGCATATACATTTTTAAAATAAGACTAGTTGTATTATTATTGTTGTTCTTGTTGGATACTAATTATGTTCATATAACTTATATAAATATGTCTAAAATGTTATATAATAAAAGTAGCGTTGTTATTGTTGAAGTTGTACAAAGATGTATTGCTCCAGGCTATAACAAATGCAAAACATTTTTGCTTATTTTGTAATTATTTTTACTTACTTTAAAAGCAAATATTGTATTTATTTTTTATTAGTTTTACTTTACAAGCAAATATTTTTTATTAGTTTTACTTACTTTACAAGCAAAATATTTAATTTTTAAATTATTTTTACCTTACAATAAATATTTTAAAGCAAAATATTTATTTATTTTGTATTAGTTTTACTTTAAAATCAAAATATTATATTTATTTTTTAATTATTTTTACTTTACAAGCAAATATTTAATTTATTTTTTAATTATTTTTACTTTACAAGCAAATATTTAATTTATTTTTTATTAGTTTTATTTTACAAGCAAAATATTTATTTGTTTTGTATTAGTTTTATTTTAAAATCAAAATATTTAATTTATTTTTTAATTATTTTTACTTTACAAGAAAATATTTTATTTATTTTGTATTAGTTTTACTTTAAATCAAAAATGTTATATATTTTTTTAAATTATTTTTACTTTACAATAAATATTTAATTTATTTTTTATTAGTTTTACTTGCTTTAAAAGCAAAATATTTTATTTATTTTTAATTTACAAGCAAATATTTTATTTATTTTTTAATTATTTTTACTTTAAAAGCAAAATATTTTATTTATTTTTTATTAGTTTTACTTACTTTAAAAGCAAAATATTTATATATTTTTTATTAGTTTTACTTTAAAATCAAAATATTTTATTTATTTTTTAATTATTTTTACTTTACAAGCAAATATTTAATTTATTTTTTAATTATTTTTACTTTACAAGCAAATAAATAATTTATTTTTTTATTATTTTTACTTTAAAAGCAAAATATGTTATTTATTTTTTTTATTATTTTTACTTTAAAAGCAAAACATTTTATTTAGTTTTTATTAGTTTTACTTACTTTACAAGCAAAATATTTTATTTATTTTTAATTATTTTTACTTTAAAAGCAAAATATTTTATTTCGTTTTTATTAGTTTTACTTTACAAGCAAAATGTTAATAATAAAATTATGTATTATTTTATAATATATTTATATTTTATACATCATTATTATTACTATTATAAGTGTGTGTGCTAAAACTGTTGTTATTATTATTTGTTATTTGTGATAAAAACGAGTTGCTGGAGTCTATATTAAATGTGATATAATGTCTTTAAATGCAAAACATATGTAATATAAAATGTTTATTTTTTACTATAAAACACCTCCCAAACAGCTCCAACCCGCATCTAACACAGCATCTGATGTGTGCATCCTCTCTTTAGTTAAGGGTCTCCACAATGTCAGTTCTTCTTGTTTATAAAAGAGGTGCATGCTTGTGTGTATAGTGAAATCTCACGCTGCAGAAGTCTTCATATCTACCTGCAGACAATCACTGCTCGTGTAAATGAGATACTCGGTTTCCTTAAGACCAAATACAGTTAATAAGCGCGTGAGCATGGATGGGAGGCAGGTCGGGGCAGTGAGCGGCACGAGTTACCCAGGGATTTCGGCTTTCAGTCGTTGCCTAGCAACCGCGCTCTCCGCGTGAAAGATGAGGGTCAAAGCGAGGCGCGTGCAACAGGGCGCGAGGCTGCGAGAGAGAGGCTTCGGCCTGGTGCTTTTGTCTGTCTGCAGGTCCATTAGCACCCGTCCAACCCACCGAACCAACGAGGTCCATACTGATGCACTGCCACCAGAGAGGAGCGTCACACATTTATTTGCCTAATTGCACGTTGTGTGTGTTGCTTCTGTGAATGAAGACCTTTTTAGCAACTATATATACATATAATAATAATATATATAAAAAGAATTTAAGAATTAACAAGAGATTACAGGCGCTTTTTATGGTAAATTGTTGTTAAATAAAGGTAAAAAAAAGTTCCCAGAATCCCCTGCGTGACCCATTACATTGCATTATATTTGATGTGAATAGTTGTTTCTTATTTTGAATATCAGTTCTGTACATTGGGGTGTTCTGTGTTAGTTCATGTTTATTGATCATTGCTCCTGAAAGCAATAGCATAGCGTCTGGCTGCAGACTTGCACTCTCAGACTTGCACGCTCAGACACAAGCGCTTCCGCTGCAAGTGACGTCACTTGCACGCTCAGACACTAGCGCTTCCGCTTTTTGATCATACTCAGAACGATGATCAAAACACAGATGGAAAACACAGATGGAGAAGATTGAGTCCATCTTTTCTCTTCATGGGTTATGCTTAATTTAATTTGGAAATATTAAGCCGTTTTGATTTACACGCTTAGCGCCCCTTACAGTCAGTGGTGGGGAAAGAGTAAAGTAGAATTAAATAAAATTCCTGTACACTACCAGTGGACTAGCCTACACACAAATTCAGATATGCAGAATTAGAGACATATCTGTTATATATTAATATTTTAATCAATATTTGCCAAAAATGTAAGTTTCATAAGACTGTATATGAAAAACTATGTAAAAATAATATTTAATAGGCTACTCGATCAAGAGTTAACACAACTATAAGCCAAGTATACTTTGAATAATTAATTATACTTTTAAGTATATCTCATACATATAAGATACATATGCTAGAGTACAGTATAGTAAGTATAGGTCAAAAACACTCAGACTTTTCTCTCAGCAAAAGTCAGTCAAGTACACTTAAGTGGAATTTTAAGAATATTTCTAAGTACATAAAGTATATAAAGTGTAGGCTGAAAGTATGCTTTCTTATTTTTTGTTTAAAAATATACTAATAGCACACTTGAATAAACTTCATTTTCGAAAGGATAAAAATTAACAATCAGGTTTATAGAATTTAAAAACAAACTAACAAAAAAACACCAAGATGCAATTTTTTCAAACAATTAACGTGCAACATGCAATAAGACAAACACAACATACAATATAAACACATTGGCATTTGGAAATATATTCCAGAATTTATTCAAAAGGAATCGCAAATTGTGTTTTCAATTTGTGGACATAAATTGCTTCTGGAAGATTAGCTGGAATTTTCTTATTGATATATATATATTGAACAGTGCTTTGAAGGTCAATTGGGGAAGTGAAGATGTGCTCTTCTGAGGGCTGGGGACCCAAGGCATCACTTGATTTAGAATCTTTGTGTGTTGTGAACAAGTTCTTATTTGTTTGGAATAAGTGCCATTTGGCTATATTTTTGTGAGGGCAAGACATTCGTGGCTTTGCACATGGGCAGTGCCAAGTACTTGTAGTTGAATTGTATGTGACCATTACTCTCCCAAGGCGATTATAGTGATGAACAGTAGGCTCATGTATGGAGAGAGTGATTTGCTTTTGAGATTCACCTAATGCCACCAACACTGAAAATGGAACATGAGCTGTCTGAGCTATTTTTTGTCTTTTCAAACACACTGCCTTCTTTGACTCTCCAATGAATTTAAGCTTGACCATCTCACCAAGGACTCTTGGTTCCAGGTGCTCCTCAAATGCTGTCTCAATACAATAATCCAGTGAGCGAAGGTGTTCACAGAGACTATCACGTGTCCACTTCGGTGAGCAAGTAGCTGGTACTGGCGACACTCCTCCAACTCACAACTTACATGATGAGCTTTACCCCACGTTTTTCTCTGAACATGAAGAGGTATAGTGAAACCATGACCACTTCTTTGAACTGCTGACAGTCCATTTGTGGGATCAACACACACACTGGAAAGATGCTGAATGCATTGTGATATCTTTTGAATGGTCGGTATGTATTCTGTTAATGTGGATTTTTAAGTTCTTTTTTAGAACAGTGATGGAACAATGTGGGCATTTTATTAAATTTTGCCTTTTTGGCAATTGTGAACCGGACGTTGTGGTCAGAGAAGCTACCGCAGGTGTCACTGTAGATGGCAGTGAGGACAGCGCAGGTGTCACTGTAGATGGCAGTGAGGACAGCGCAGGTGTCACTGTAGATGGCAGTGAGGACAGCGCAGGTGTCACTGTAGATGGCAGTGAGGACAGCGCAGGTGTCACTGTAGATGGCAGTGAGGACAGTGCAGGTGACATTGTGGACAAATTAACCACTGCAGATGAAGTTTTAGAGGATTGAAGGGGTACATTTGATGCGCATATTTTTAAGTGAGCTTCCATTACATATCTCCTCAGAACAGTTTTGCTGCAATTGGGACAATGGTAATGAGCCTCAGTTCTACAGGGCAAATGGCAACAACATATTCTTTTGCCTGTAGATAAAGCACAGTATGAAAGTCAGGAAAAACAATGCCAATGCATCAATATAAAACCCATACAATTACAGATGTGAACAGTTGAAGTAGATCAAAACCTTTCATTTAAGATGTCCTAAAACCACAAGAATACCCATTCTTATTACAATTTCAATATAAATGTTGCCTACTGTTTATAAAACCCATCAATATATACCATAAAATGATTTGCATATGTAAGGTAACATTTGTGGAAGTGTACATAAGACTGTAAGCATAAATTAAATTTGCATGCACAAGAAAAACTTTAAGGTGTAAATTGTGTTTCAAGCAAAAGAAAACAAAAGTTTAACATTTACTGTTTGCTCTATTGGCATGTGTTTTGGCCCAAATATGGACAAAAGCATTGCAAGTCTGTGAACAACAATTTACATGCGAAAACAACAGTTTAGAGAATGTTTCAGAGCAGTACCGTCTTGTTTATTTGAAGGACAAATATGTACGAATGTGCTTGTGCACCTACAATTACAATCCAATAGTTGAATGCACCTACCTTGGAAAACAACTGCTTTTTTTAAATGCCCTTCCCAGTGTAGGTTTATTTTTTTCTTGGTGGTTGGCTTCAGGGAAGGGCATAAACTGCAGTGGTATAAAGTGCAACATGATGTGCACTGTGGTACCAGGGGGTTTTCAGAAACTAAAATAACTGAATGGTGCATCATGCATCTGTAATGAAACCAATGATAAAATTGATATTAGACTGTGTACAGGAAATTACATTCGAATGTAATGAGCTGTGGTGAACTGAACTGAGATGCAAGGTCGAATGACCGAATATTGCATGTATTTTACATTACGTATTTTACAAAAAATGTAGACATTAAAACAGGACGGGACGGTCCAAACGCTATTGAACTACACTGGGTTCAACGTGCAAACCATGTAATACCACTCTATTAAATAGTTTCCTTTATGTATTTAATACCGTGAGTGGTTGTTAGGCATAACATTAATGTATTTTTATTTGTATCAGAGATAAAAAATAGCGTATATTAAGGTAAAATGTAAAAATCTTATCATGTAACGAAAAAGCATATATATATATATATATATATAATGTTTACGAAACGATTTTTGAATGATCTGTTCTCAATCCGACACAGCCAGTCTTTGTTTAAAGTAAACAGAGTTAGACTGACAGGCATTAGCTCGTTTTGTTCAGTAATAATAATAATAATAAAATTGTCATTTTGCAGCCAATTCAGAAAATTGTACCAGCGATTTACATTATTTAAACTTTTAACAAGTCAATACTTTACTTATATGATGTTTAACAAACTGCTGGAGAGATTCTGTACTAGAAGATGACATAGCGCCCCTTACTGTATAACATTGAAAACATGGATAGCTGAAGCGGAAGCGCTAGTGTCTGAGCGTGCAAGTGACGTCACTTGCAGCGGAAGCGCTCGTGTCTGAGCGTGCAAGTCTGAGAGTGCAAGCCTGCAGCCAGACCCTTCTCCCTGAAAGAGCCACTAATCATGAACTTTATGTGGTTTGGCATCTCCACAGCTCAGCAGAGAAGGCAGATCGGTGGCATAGTATGATCCATTTCTGATATTTATGTGCCCGTATGCAACCCAAACATCCTGCTAAGT
>NC_068304.1:40501169-40508669 GCF_025860055.1 Xyrauchen texanus | reverse complement strand
TTGAGATCTAGTAAATCAGTATAACATAGACAGTGGTGGACTAAGTACACATACCATGTACTTGAGTTAAAGTAAAGATACTCAAGGTAAAATATTACTTAAGTAAAAGTAGAAGTGCTGCCTTTAAAAATTCACTTGAGTAAAAGTACAAAAGTATTTGCCTTCAAATGTACTTAAGTATCCAAGTACTATGATTTTTTATGGCCATAATGTCCTATTATAATTTGTCACAAGACTCTTGCTTAACTCAGTCTACATGAAGACTAATGTCACTCTTGGCACACCAATCTATTAATAATATGACATTAATTAGTCAGATGTGTGTGTATATATATATATATATATATATATATATATATATATTTGAATTGAATACATTTTTTGTGTGTTTAATTTTGGAGGGAAGGGACTGTTCCCATAAGGTATAATACATTTACAGTATTTACTGTATATATTTTTCTCGAGCGTCTATGGTCATAATTATTAACATCCTAATGTTATGATACATTCACATAAACCTGCACAATGCCATTAAATATATATATATATACACACACACACTGCTACAAGCATACACACATACATAGAATATATATATATATTCTATGTTATGGGAGCAGCCAATTTCCTCCAAAATTAAACACAAAAACGTATTAATGCAGTGTTTCTGCTACTCTCCAGAAAAACAATGCTATTATATGCAAGTCATTTTAGTGTCAACATAATAAGCAATGTACATTATGCGTCAATATTTACCGATAATTGCTGCAATAATAGCTGCTGCTCTCTGCGCCGCTTAAAATCATTGGCAACGCAATTTGTTTGGAACTATTGAGAGCTACACGAATCACGTGACCGCGCGGCGGCGAGATCACTGTCGCAACCGTCTATGTTCGCAACTCTCATATTTAACGGCTCTGGGGTGCGTTTCCCGTACAACAACGTAACTTGCTGCTCCACTACCGTAGTACGATGCACTGTTGAAGAAATCAACTTGCTAGTCACGACTGTTTCCCAAAACCATATTGTCGCAAATTGGTTGTTCAACCACGTTGGTTAATGATGTCACATGTGGTGGATTAAAAACTACTTTTAATGAATCTGTTCGAATTAATGATCGAATTAATGCTAGATGTTTTGCTATAAATTACGGACATGTCATCTGAGGACTATCTCATATTTTTCTCAGTTATTTGCTTTATTTCCAGATTCAATCATAGGCTCGTTCTTACGCACTAGAGCACGTTCACACATGCGCACTCTTCAAAAACGGTGCTTTAAATCTATTGACAAACTAAAAGACATAAAGGACATTTGTATGTCTTCTAAATAAAAGATACTGATTGTACTGAATGTCATCTTGCTTATTTGGCTCAAGATAATGATTTATTAAGCCCACATGTTATAATAACAAGAAACTCTGCTTCTAACCACAGATCGAGAGCTGTCGTTCCAACCACACAACTCTGCGATGATGTTTGCGAATGTTCGTTGGAACGATGGTTTCGGGAAACACCGACTCGTTGAACTATGATGATAACGACGGAACTTGCTACCATAGTTGGCTAACGATGCTTTTGGGAAACGCACCCCTGGTTCGCGCTTAGTAGATGCCGCTAAGGTAAGTTCAAAACAAAGCGCGCGCGCTGTACTGTGATTGGTGGCTCGTTTGACCAGTTACATTTTTATCCACTCATAAATAAAAAGGAACGACTGATTTTGAAAATGTAGTAGAGTAAAAAGTAAGATATTTGACTTTGAAATGTAGTGGAGTTAAAGTAAAAGTCTCCCCAAATTTAAATACTTCAGTAAAGTACAGATACGCAAAAAAGCTTCTTAAGTACAGTAACGAATTACATTTACTTCGTTACTGTCCACCACTGAACATAGACATCTGTAGACATGAAGTGGCAGCTTCAGCCATTTGCAGCTATGAAAAGTTTGGCGGCTGCAGCAGCCATTTAGGTTTTGGCTGAGCCGGCTAGCCAGCCAATAATTTCATCAGCCAGCCATTATTCTCAAAACAAATGGCTTCGGGCTCTAATATAATGTCCTTGTGGGATATTTTCACGTTTTCACTGTAATAATTACTAGAAATGTTTCCAAACATCTCTTCTTATTGACAAATTCATCCAAATCTGACAAGAGCCCTTAAAGGGATAGTTCACCCAAAAATTACAATTCTCATTATTTACTCACCCTCATGCAACCCCAGATGTGTGTGACTTTATTTCATCTGCTGAACTCAAATTAAGATTTTTAGAAGAATTTCTCAGATCTGTTGGTCCATACAATGCAAGTGAATGGGTGCCAACATTTCAAAAAGTAATCCATAAATCAGCATAAAAGTAATCCGTAAATCAGCATTAAAGTAATCCATAAATCAGCATAAAAGTAATCCGTAAATCAGCATAAAAGTAATCCATAAATCAGCATAAAAGTAATCCGTAAATCAGCATAAAAGTAATCCATAAATCGGCATAAAAGTAATCCATAAGACTCCAGTGGTTAAATCAGTATCTTCAGAAGTGATGTGATGGGTGTGGATGAGAAACAGAGAAACAATCACTTTCACATTCTTCTTTTGTGTTTTTGGTGATTCACATTCTTCTCTGCATATTGCCCCCTGCTGGGCTGGCAGAAGAACTTCTAGCAAAAAAATGACTTAAATATTGATCTGTTTCTCACACACACCTTTCATATCACTTCAGAAGACATGGATTAAACTAATGGAGTCTTATAGATTACTTTTATGCTGCCTTTATGTGCTTTAAGAGCTTCAAAGTTTTGGTCACCATTCACTTGCATTGTATGGACAAAAAGAGCTGAAACATTCTTCTAAAGATCTTAATTTGTGTTCTGCAGAAGAAAGAAAGTCACACACATCTGGGATGATAATTTTCATTTTTGTGTAAACTACCCCTTTAAAGTAATAGCTCAGCCAAAATTTAATATTCCGTCATTATTTCCCAACCCTCATGTTGTTCCAAACCCGTTTGACCTTTTGTATTCTGTGAAACCCAAAATATGTTAGACACAATGTTAGGGACTGACCATCTCAGTCACCATTCACTATCGAAATATGATGAAAAAAAACACATTCACTGAAAGTAAATAGTGACTTGGGCAAACATTCTGTCTAACATCTCCTTATTGTGTTGCATGGAAGAAAGAAAGTCATACAGGTTTGGAACAACATGATGATGAATGATGACAGAATTTACATTAATAATAATAATAATAATAATTCTGTAATACATGTTCAATGTGTATTATGTAATTTGTGAAAGTAACTAGTTACTCACTAATTGAGTACTCTTTTAATTGGATACTTTCTTACTCTTACTCAAGTAGTTATTTATGTTAATAAATAATTTCAGTTGTACTTGAGTAATTTGTTTTTTTTTAAGTAATTGTACTTTTACTTGAGTACAGTTTTTGGCTACTCTACCCACCTCTGCATAAGAGTCATCATTTGGGAATCGAAATACACTGATAGCACTGTAGATTCAAAAGAATCGGCTCACTGGTCAGGGGTACAAAAAGGTTCTCGGTTCCTAACCCTAATCTTCAGTGCTTTCCCCCTAAATACAAAATCCCCCGATCAGGTCATGTATAAACATATCATCATTACAGATGCATCAATTAAGCTATTATCGTCATCCTTGCAATTATTTCAGTCATTCTTATACCTCTCTTGGTCTGAAGTTCCTAATGGAACTGGTTCTGATGAAGAAACGGTTCTCGGTTCCCAATCCTTCTCATATGGTCTTTATGAAAGCCCTGTAGAAAGGATGCGTGCATCCTTTGGTCAAGTAAACATGACATCTAATTACCCCATTACTTCCTTAATCCACATATCTGCTCATTTCTGTGACAATTCATGCAAGCAATCATCATGAAAGCAAGAAAATCATGCAAAAGTTCACAAACGCGACACATTTTCACAACTGAAATAGAATCGATTCTTTAATATTTAGACGCAGGGAGAAAGTTGTCAATTATTTCATACTTTTCATCATATAATATTTGTTCTCTACTGCACAATTTGCATAATTTCATGATCAAACACAAAACCATTACATTAGATTTTTTTCTTCTTTTTATACAACAAGACTCATTTTACAAGCATTTGTACAGTCCGCATACAACGTCAGATGATGTGTTACATTTGTCTCCGGAGGCAAAATATATCAACTAACAAGACATGCAACATCTATGTATCAACATAGAAACTCTTTGAAACTCTTTTTTCGTTTCATTTCTTTTTTTAAACCTCGTTATTTTCATTCTGAGAGTGAAATGGTTTGATGGAACACATGATTAATATGTACAGAGCTTGCCATTGTGATCACATGACCAAGCAGATATTCAGACCTCGTCTTGTAGAAAATATCCTACAAATTTACAAAAAAAAAAAATCATCACATTCAGACTGTTTACAGCAACAGACATCATTGAACACATCATGATTTGAAGTCCCCAACAGAAACAGAACGGGCTAATGTTAAACTGCAATACAAGCGGGTAGAAAACAGTCAAAACAGATGCTTTATTTAGAAATTAATGTCCATCCGTCCATCTTCAACCGCTTATCCGAAGTCGGGTCGCAGGAGCAGCTCTCAAACTTCCCTATCCCGAGCCACATTAACCAGCTCTGACTGGGGGACCCCGAGGCGTTCCCAGACCAGTGTGGAGATGTAATCTCTCCACCTAATCCTGGGTCTTCCCCGAGGCCTCCTCCCAGCTGGACGTGCCTGAAACACCTCCCTAGGGAGTCGCCCAGGGGGCATCCTTACCAGATGCCCAAACCACCTCAACTGACTCCTTTCGACGCAAAGGAGCAGCGGCTCTACTCCGAGCTCCTCACGGATGACTGAGCTCCTCACCCTATCTCTAAGGAATAGAAATGAATGTGCTTGTTTTAAATAGAACCGAAAACGCAAAGATGCTGCTTACGAAATTGGCCATCACAATCATGCCCTAAAAGTGGGGCACAATGTAACAAAAGTACTATTCATGTTTCTCATCGTTCTCCATAATGTCCCATGTTCAGGTATGGAACAGTCTTAATTTCATTAAGTACGATGAGATGCAGAAACGTGCAACACAATCATGTAAAGTGCATACGGTTGATATGTACTGTCCCATGAAAGCCAAAGAGGAAGTAACACTCGACAATATTCTCTTTTTTTACTTTAACAGATATACATCCGATCAGACTCTCGCTTGATGTCAAAGGTTAAGGTGTGTGCGTTCAAAGGACATAATGCATGTTGCATAGATTTACCCAAACTGAACCAGTGGATTTGGGCAAAACATCAGGTTGGCACTGCACAGCAACCTTTTATCCACATCTGTGCACCGTGTGCCAGATGTAGAGTCAATAATACATGGGTGTACGCTTTATTAGCACAAGTGTACAAAACGAATGTGACAGGACAAACACCTCGCACCATTCAAATAAACACAAACATTACTTCCGGAATACAACGGAGCCGATTGAGCCACACCCCCTACAATGACTCCATGTCTCAAATGTACGCTAATTTTTATTTTTTGTCATTGCATATTTGGACTCCACATAGAACTTGGTCACGAAAACAGACTATTGGTGACAACATTGGACCACTCACGGGACATTCACGTCAAGATGCTGCTCAAAAACAAACACAATCACAGACTTCAGGCACCCTAAAACCCAAATGCACCCTTTTTTGCCGTCCATCCTCAAAACATCAGGTTGAGCCCTTCATGATGGATTCACGTCTATCGTTATTCGATATGCATTTGACCAACTGGAACATGGTTGCAGAGATGACTCCCAAGAAGATGCATGGGCCAAAGAGTGGAGGCGGGTTTATGTGTTCTGGTGGGTTGTTGGGATTCCAGAAGGTCTCAAATATATTTTACAGCAGGTGGCATTGAGTCAGTATTCACTTAGTGCACAAATGCAATTGTCAGTGATTCCAGATGAACAAACCCACCTTGTCCACTATTTATAGCACTGTTTTGGAGGGCATTGATGGGCGATGGATGGATTACAGCTGCGTTTGATTGGTGGCCACTAGCTTGTGCCAGCTGACTGCCCGTTTACGCATGTCCACTTTGTCCAGCCAGATGTAAGCCTCACCGATCAGGGTCTTCTTCATAAACTTCCCTCCATTTGATACCAGGAACAGCTGTGAAGATGAAGAACAGTTATTGAGGCAATCTCTTAACCGATGCATAAAACATACAGCTTTACTAGTGTAGTCTGATTCACGCACAAATGACTCTAATGATGAAATGTTTGCAGACGACCAAACTGGTGGCTTTTGTATTTGGCCGCTAAGCAATGAAGATTAGGGTTGGGAACTGAGAACATGTTTTTGGTTCAGAACAGGTTTGAATATTTTTTAAATATGTAAAATGTATGATTTTCACCCCTCTGTTAACAGTTCCCCATTGTGCAATTAACCACGGATGTGGAGGGAACTCTATTAAAATAGCTCAATTCACTGGCAACGCTTCGCCATACTGACTCTACAGCATGACATAGTGTAGTCCGATTCACAAACAAATGACTCTTATGAGTCGGTTCTTTTGAATCTACAGTTCGAAACATGCAGAGCTACCAGTGTAGTCCGATTCATGCACAAATGACTCTTTTGAGTTGGTTCTTTTGAATCTACAGCATGAAACATACAGCTTTACCAGTGTAGTCTGATTCATGCACAAATGACTCTTTTGAGTTGGTTCTTTTGAATCTACAGCATGAAACATACAGCTTTACCAGTGTAGTCTGATTCATGCACAAATGACTCTTAAGAGTCAGTTCTTTTGAATCTACAGTTCGAAACATGCAGAGCTACCAGTGTTGTCTGATTCAAGCACAAATGACTCTTATGATTCGGTTCTTTTGAATCTACAGTTCGAAACATGCAAAGCTACCAGTGTTGTCCGATTCATGCACAAATTACTCTTTTGAGTTGGTTCTTTTGAATCTACAGCATGAAACATACAGCTTTACCAGTGTAGTCCAATTCAAGCACAAATGACTCTTATGAGTCAGTTCTTTTGAATCTACAGTTCGAAACATGCAAAGCTACCAGTGTTGTCCGATTCATGCACAAATGACTCTTATGAGTCAGTTCTTTTGAATCTACAGTTCGAAAAATGCAAAGCTACCAGTGTTGTCCGATTCATGCACAAATGACTCTTATGAGTCAGTTCTTTTGAATCTACAGCATGAAACATACAGCTTTACTAGTTTAGTCTGATTCATGCACAAATGACTCTTATGAGTCGGTTCTTTTGAATTTACAGCATGAAACATACAGCTTTACCAGTGTAGTCCAATTCAAGCACAAATGACTCTTATGAGTCAGTTCTTTTGAATCTACAGTTTGAAACATGCAAAGCTACCAGTGTTGTCCGATTCATGCACAAATGACTCTTATGAGTCAGTTCTTTTGAATCTACATTTCGAAACATGCAAAGCTACCAGTGTTGTCCGAT
>NC_068304.1:40491169-40496169 GCF_025860055.1 Xyrauchen texanus | reverse complement strand
TATCTGTGAGTGACAAAAGTATGTGAACCTCTAGGATTAGTAGTTAATTTGAAGGTGAATTTAGAGTCAGGTGTTTTCAAACAATGGGATGGCAATCAGGGGTGAGTGGGCACCCTGTTTTATTTGGAGCCCTGGTAGAGATGAGGGGCGGGAAAGGGGATAGGGAAAGAGCGAGGTGGAGCGACAGAGAGAGAGAGAGAGAAGAAGTTGCTTGCCGGCTCCCGGACTCTGTCACCCGGTCCTCACCCGCTCCTCCGCCCTCTGGGGGATGTGAGTGAGTCCTCCAGTCACTGGGGGACAGGACTGCTCCTCCCCTTCTTCAGGGGGCGGCAGCGGTTCCTTCGGCTCTCGGCAGATGACCGTGGCTGCTCCCTTGGCAGATGCCAGCAGCGAGGACTCAGCAACAGCACATCCCTCCTGGGTTTCCGCACCAATGTAACGGGGTAAGGGAGGGGCGAGGAGGAGGCGGGAACCGGCTAAACAGTCAACGTAAAGTTTAATGATAAAACTTAAAATAGCATCAAACGTAAACGAACACAGACACACATGCAACACGGCCGCATGCTTCTCTCTCTCTTTCTCGAACTGGCACCTCCGGCTCGCCTTTGTCCCCCTCCCGGCTGATTAGCCTGATCCAGGGCTAGCCGTGTGTCCTCACAGACCAGCGCTGGCCTCCTCCTCGTCAAAGTAATATTAGATCATTTTCCTCAATTAATAAATGACCAAGTATAATAGAGATTTGTTTAACTGGGTTCTCTTAATCTACTTTTAGGACTTCTGTGAAAAGCTGATGATGTTTTAGTTCATATTTATGCAGAAATATAAACTAAAGTGTTTAAATACAGTGGTTTCAAGAACCACTGTATTTTGTTACATGTGTTAACTGCATAATTTGCACCGTTTACAAATATCTACATTGATTTGTAGAACACATACTGAAAATTGGTACTGTCTCTTTAAGAAAACCTGCAGTTCTGCAAAGAGTGTGTAACTGGGCGCATAATAGTTCTAGTACTAGTTGAAAGATCATAAAAGTTGATTAGAACTTTTCAAAAACAGGATCTTAAGTCATGACTGGTTTCTACAGACTCGCTGGGACATTCAGAGTTGAATGACACCCAATATAGCAATGCTTTTGGGAATTTTAGTTTGTACAGTAACAACAGTATGATGGTGATGGTGCCACAGTTTCCCTCAGTTTCTGGATTCTCTCACCTGAATAGAGTGGCCAACAGGATTCAGGTTAAAGCGAAACGTCTCGTTGAAGGACGGCTCTCTGTCATGACGACACACTCTGGTCTTCTTCTTGATGATCCTCTTCTGGGTTGCCACATTCACCACATAGAGCTTTACATACAGGTCTAGAAACACAGGTTAGATATAAAATGTTCTTTTCATTACAAATGTCATGCTCAAATGTCTCTAGGGGTGTGTTCACACTCGTAGTTCGGTTCTCTTGGTCGGGACCAAAAAAGAAAATGAACGTTCACTCTGGCATTTTTAACACCGAACCTAACGATACAAAACCAAAGGCATCAGGGAAAAGTTACGACCTGATTGGACAGATTTTATTATGTATATTTTTTGACAGAAGTTACCGAACATCCAAAACAAAGCTGGAGAAATGCACTCGTTGGATTTATACCAGCTGAGAACAAACAAAGAGTTAATAAAATGTGTAAAGGAGTCAAAACAGCGGCAGGATTTCCTCCGTTGCACACACAGATGAAGATATGCTGCGAGGACGGCTGACGGCGGTTCTGACGCCTGTCCCGAACTATATTTGGGCAACGTCGCTCCTATGATGAGAAGAACCAGGTATGCTTGAGGTCATTATTAGGCAAATCACTTCCTGTTTTTGGTCCGTTTAGACGTCTTTGGTCCATGTTGCGTTCATATATCAATCGAACCGCACCAGAGTTCATTTGGAAGCGGACCGAGACCCACTTTTCAGTTGGTGTTCAGGGTGCGTTCACACTTGGCAGGTTTGGTTCGATTAAATCGAACTCTGGTGCGATTGCTCTGTTAGTGCGGTTCATTTGAACAAGTGTGAACGCTGTCAGCCGAACCGTGGTGTGCACCAAACAAGCGAACAGACCCCGCCTGAAAAGTGGGTCTCGGTCCGCTTCCAAACGAACTCTGGTGCGGTTTGATTGATATATGAACGCAACATGGACCAAAGACGTCTAAACGGACCAAAAACAGGAAGTGATTTGCCTAATAATGACCTCAAGCATACCTGGTTCTTCTATTCATAGGAGCCACGTGCCCAAATATAGTTCGGGACAGGCGTCAGAACCGCCGTCAGCCGTCCTCGCAGCATATCTTCATCTGTGTGTGCAACGGAGGAAATCCTGCCGCTGTTTTGACTCCTTTACACATTTGATTAACTCTTTGTTTGTTCTCAGCTGGTATAAATCCAACGAGTGCTGCATTGTTTTGGTAATTCCGTCAAAAAATATACGTCATAAAATCTGTCCAATCAGGTCGCGACTTTTCCCTGATGCCTTTGGTTTTGTATCATTAGGTTTGGTGTTAAAAATGCCCGAGTGAGCGCTAAACAAACCCGGACTAAATGTATCATTTTCATTTTTGGTCCGAACCAAGAGAACCGAACTACAAGTGTGAACGCACCCTAAAAACAGCTAAAACCAGTCTAAGCTTGTTTTAGAGGGGTTTAGGCATGTTTTAGCTGGTCAGGATGGGAGACCTCCAGCCAGGACTCCTAAGCAACCAAATTGTCCTGGTTGCTAGGGAGGGTAGAGTCACATGGGGTAACCTCCTCGTGGTGGTGATTAGTGGTTCTCTCAATGGGGCGTGTGGTGAGTTGTGTGTGGATCATGGAGAGTAGCATGAGTCTCCACATGCTGTGAGTCTCCGCGGTGTCATGCACAATGAGTCACGTGATCAGAGGCGCGGATTGACACTCTCAGAAGCGACGGCAACAGTGACATTACAGTGTGATTTTCTGTAAAGCAGCTTTAAAACAATGTATACACATAAACAGGACTTGAGGCACTGGTGAAGGTTTACTCTGGATCATTGCATTACCAGGGAGATGGTCTGGAGATTTGAACTTGTAGGTGATGTTTCTACACTGCAGGACCTCAAGAACCAGCTGCTCTCCTTCAGTCTTCATCTCCATCTTCAGAGCCACCTTGATCTCACCCATCATCTTTCCTACAGGACGCAACAAGGTGAACAGCCTCATTATCCTGGTAGGAAATATCTGGGAACTTATTTAGGGTGAGTAATAAATGCTATTCATTCATATTTTATGGTAAGTTTACTGGACTCATTATTTCTCTTGTGATAGTTGCCAGTTGTAAATCACAACATTAACTGTGGAAAGAGTGCCTTCTAGTGGACAAATGGTACATTACAGTGTAACTGTACAGAGAGGAAATAAACAGCTTTCAAACAACAACAACAACAACAAATAACACAATATAATATGGAGCAATATACTTAAATACAATGATATCTCTTAAGGAACAAACACCACCTGCAAACAATTATTTGAAATAATGCTTTACGCAAACAAACACAATCCACACAAAATGCTTTTAAAATCATGTTGGATGTGTTGCTATGCTCATGTGTTTTGTTGTGCTCACATTTGTGTCCTTTGACAGAGACACACTCACAAACACCCGCTCTGTATGAATAATTCAGTAGTTTACAGCAGTGACACAGTGGCAGGTCTATCGCAGAACAGTAAATGACTGCTCTTGTCCTGTCTCAGACTGTAAGAGTGTTAATTCAGCCTCGGGGGTGAACATGACATACACTGACTTCTAACATGATACTATGTTTGACTCACGGTTTGCCTTTGGATCTAGTTCTCATGAAGTTCAACGCTTTGAGTGCAGAAATATCTAGAAATGGATTCTTACCTTCTGAGTCAGACAGCTTGAGAGATTCAAGTCCTCTGTTTCTATCTGTTCCATTAGTAATGTTTTTCCTGATAAAAGAGTACATTGAAAGGTGTGAGAAGGAAAATGTTTTTGTATGTATATATATATATATATATATATATATATACGCATCCTGTAAGAAAAAATATATAAATGTACTGTATGTATGTTTATTTATATGTACTTATATTTATTTATATGCGTTCTGTAAGAATATATATATATATATGTGTGTGTGTATATATTGTATATATATATGTGTGTGTGTGTGTATATTGTATATATATGTGTGTGTGTATATATTGTATATATATATGTGTGTGTGTGTGTATATTGTATATATATGTGTGTGTGTGTGTGTGTGTGTATATATTGTATATATATATATATATATATATATATATGTGTGTGTGTGTGTGTGTATATATTGTATATATATATATATGTGTGTGTGTGTATATATTGTATATATATATATATATATATATATATATGTGTGTGTGTGTATATTGCATATATATATGTGTGTGTGTGTGTGTGTGTGTGTGTATTGTATATATATATGTGTGTGTGTGTGTGTATATATTGTATATATATATATATATATATATATATATATATATATATATATATATATATATATATATATATATATATATATATATATATATATATGTGTGTGTGTGTGTGTGTGTGTGTGTGTGTGTGTATATATTGTATATATATATATGTGTGTGTGTGTATATATTGTATATATATATATGTGTGTGTGTATATATTGTATATATATATATATATATATATATATATATGTGTGTGTGTGTGTATATTGCATATATATATATGTGTGTGTGTGTGTGTGTGTGTGTGTGTGTGTGTGTATATGTATATATATATATATGTGTGTGTGTGTGTGTATATTGTATATATATGTGTGTGTGTGTGTATATTGTATATATATGTGTGTGTGTGTGTATATTGTATATATATATATGTGTGTGTGTGTATATATTGTATATATATATATGTGTGTGTGTGTATATTGTATATATATATATGTGTGTGTGTGTATATTGTATATAT
>NC_068304.1:40483669-40488669 GCF_025860055.1 Xyrauchen texanus | reverse complement strand
GAGAGGGGGAGGAGTCATGTGTCTCTCACCTCCTCTAGCCGAGATCCCTCCATGATGGTCATCTGACTCGATACTTTGCTCTCATTGGCTGGAAGATGCTGTCTGATCAGTTCTGCCTTTAGATGGGGCTGTCTCTACACGGACTGGTTCACCGATCGCTCGGCCTCACATGATTTTCACACATCACAGTCATGCGGACAGAGATATGGGTTTGATCTGGGGGTGACAGCCGAGGGGTTTCTAGCAAGAAGGAAATGACGCAACAGAGGGGTGTCTCATGCTCGTGCGTGTGTGTGAGATTCTGGCCGATGTTTTGAAAAGTTTAGACAAGAAAGACACTAAAGTTCTTCCATCATTTACTCACCCTCATGTTGTTCCACGAATGGCATTCTTGTTAAGCAGAATGTTAGTTTCAGTCACCATTAGCAGTAGTGGTTGTAACCACCATGCCATTGCGTGAGACCCTGAGGGGGGTTGTAGGAAGTCTTCTGGGTACACGCGCGAACACTCTGTCGTCAGCACTCTTATGGTGCGTTCACATACAACAGGAAGCAAGCGTTTCGCATGGCGCGATTACATGCAAAGTCAATGCAAAGATGCGAATAGACGCAAATACATGCCAGGCGGTGCGAATGAAGCGAATGTCGTGACTCGAACACGTGAAATCGCTGCATTAGCGTATTTGCCCGAGTAGAAATTTTTAACTCAAGCGAGAAATTTGCGTGACGTGTTGTCGCGAAAGCCTATCAGCATTGAGATCGTCCGGATGTCACTGATGTACTGATGTAGTAGCAGAAGAAATCTGGAAAAATGGATGCAAACATTGTTGCAGCGGCGTGTGGGCACCCGGAATTGTGACACGACGTCATACATGTACAGAGACCGGACGAAAAAAGACGTGACGTGAGAGCGAGGAAGTCGGACTACCTGGTATGTTCTGAAAATATGCGCGACTACTTGATTCCAGCTACTGGTTGAACTTTACTATGAACCAAGTCGTAGAAGCCCCGCCTCCTGTCCTGAGAAGGGGGAATACTCGTGGGTTTGAGTTACTCGTGCGAGCAATGTGAAGCGTTGTATGTGAGCGCACCATCACAGCGGTTCACGTTAGAGGTCCGCCAGGTTCGGGTCAGTTTTTCAAGTAGGACTTATAAAAAATATACAAAACTTCCGAACTTGTTTCGCTCATGAGTAAGGGGCCGTTCACACCGAACGTGTTTTTGCGTGCATCTTCTCTGTTTGCCCATTGTTTTCCTTTATAAATGAAAGAAATATATTTGTTTCATTAAACATTTTGAATGCACTTGGCTGCAATGGCTAATAAGATGAATTATGATTTAAAATACATTTAAACCCGCCACTGACCATTCGCTTTTATAGCATCAGTTTTCCGTACGATGAAAGTGACTGGTGACCGAGGCTTGTGTGAGTTAATGATGACAGAACTTCCATTTTTGGTTGAACTATCCCTATAAACTACAGTTCAGCACAAAGTGTCAAATGTAGTCTATGTGAAATACTTTCCGAGAGATTTTGTCATGCACCTCATGAAAACATTTTTTTGTCATGTGTTCGTTTGTGTGTGCGTGTGCGTTTGTGTGTGTGTGTGTGTGTGTGTATGTGTTTGTGTGTGTGAGTGCGTGCGTGTGTGAGTGTGTGTGTGTGTGTGTGTGTGTGTGTGTGTGTTTGAGTCATGTGTGTTTGTGTGTATGTGTCTGTGTGTTTGTGTGTGCTTGTGTGTATGTGTGTGTGTGTGTTTTTGTGTTTGTTGTTTTGTGTATGTGTTTGTATGTGTGTGTGTGTGTGTGTGTGTGTGTGTGTGTGTGTGTGTGTGTGTGTGTTTGTGTGGGTGTATGTGTGTGCGTGTGTTTGTATCATTGCATTTTTCAAGACGATTTGTGATAGATTTAATTGTTTCAACTATTTAAGAGATCTTCCAACACTTTGAATCTTTTTAACTTTGACTAAAAGTGCACTATAGTCAAAGTCATTTAAACGATGGGAGGTTTAAAAAAGCATATGAAGCATATTTTCTATTTTGTGAATGATTTGGCTACTGTAAGTGCAGGTTAAACGTTTACATGTTGCGCTGGAAAACGAAATCCAGCGGCATTTTAGGTGTCGCTTTTGATTCTAAACAGAAAAACGATGGAAACAAAAAGACGTGTCAGAAAGGTGTGGACGTGAGGGAATGGAAAAGAAGAGTGTAAGAACGCAAAAGACTGACAGACGGAAAGGACAGAGAGAACAGATCAGCTGTGAGCTCATGTGAAGTAGTAACGGTTACTTGGCTGCAGTCGGGCCTGTTGAACCGCAGCCTCGGCCGCAGCGATGGCGCTCCCGGCTTCCTCCAGGTGCGCTTGGGTGACGCTGCCCTTGCTCTGGCTGCGCGAGGGCCCGTGGGAGCGCAGCTGACCCTCAGAGGAAGATTTAGAGCTGCCAGGACTGCTGTGGGACTTTTCTATTGTAGCCACCTGTGTGTCTGTCAACACAAACGCCCCAGCTTTTATTATTAGTTGCACAAACAGACAATGCATGCCAAATGTCTCTTAAACATTCAACTTCCTGCTTAGTATAATTAGATAAAACGTGGTAAAACAAACATTTCCACATGAATGATAGATTGCTGTGAACAGTGTGTTTTTTGCCAAAAGATTTTCATAAAGTTAATGTGACTTTTTGTTAAAGAGATTGTTAATATACACCGTAATGTGATTAAAATGATATGGAGGTTTTAATAGATGGGGGTTTTAATGACCTAACCTAAAACTTTAACCTAACCCTAACCAATTATGATCCAAAATCAAATGGGAAGTGAACAAAACAGACATCACAACCCTACTGTAAATCAACGGCTAACCCTAACCGCTAGTGTCCAAATGCTAAATGCACGTTTTCTGAAGCAACCACATCATTTTGTGTCAGCTTCTATTTTTGGTTGGTCTCGATCCAGGGCTGGACTGGTTATCTGGCATACGGGGCATTTTCCCGGTGGGCCGACGCACTTTGGGGCCAAATGGGCCGCGATAAGCTAAAATGAGCCGCCGTGTTATGTAGAAATGGACGACCAAACGGTATGGTAACGTTCATTCTATGAGACTGGGTTGCAATTATCATAGTCACTTGATAAGATCATTTGTTGGCGATAACACACCAGATAACATGTGTAAGTGAACAGAACTGCTCATGTCTACAACACACATGTGTCCGAAAGCTAAAAATGCTAATGTGGCAGGATGACCCGCCCCCCTCTCTCGTCATCGTCGCCCCGCCTCTTAGAGCCGTCCTTCAGCTAGGCTCACGACGGGAGTGGGCAGGTAAGAGAAGAGGTGCATAATTAATAAGCTTCGTTTGGGCAGCGGGAAAATGACGCACACCTGATTGTGTGCTGCCAATACAACGTAGAGCGCACCTCTTCTCGGGAATCTGGCTTCTATTCTCCATGTATGCACGGCCAAGGGTCAGTTCTGTAATCAGAGTATTTGGGGAGGCTGTGGCTCAGGTGGTAGAGCGGGTCGGCCACTAATCGCAGGGTTGGTGGTTTGATTCCCGGCCCACACGACTCCACATGCCGAAGTGTCCTTGGGCAAGACAACCCCAAGTTGCTCCCAATGGCAGGCTGGCACCTTGCATGGCAGCTCTGCCATCATTGGTGTGTGAATGTGTGTGTGTGTGAATGAGTCACAGTGCTTTGAATACCGCTAAGATTAAAAAGGCGCTATATTAGTGCAGACTTTTACCATTATTTGAAAACAAAGTGACCATGTGAACTTTTGTTTATTTATTTTTTGGTTTATTATGCACAGCCTACCTTTAGTGGGGTCAGGGAAGATGCCGTGACTTTGGCTCTTGATGACGGAGGTTTTGGGAGACTGCTGGTTCCCCGGTTGCCCTCCCTGATCTCCAGGGTCCCCTTGACCTCCAGAACATCCCTGTCCTCCAGGGCACCCAGAGCTGCCTGGTCCCTGTGGAGGGTTGCCTCTTCCATTGTGGATACTCTCACTTTGCTCCTTTAGGGGGTGCCAGCGAGGTGTGTTATCCAGCTGGGCCGTGTTTGAGAGGTCAACGAGCACCTATATGTACATCATTTGAATCGTTAAGGACTGTATGTATACATCATAGCAGTATTTGCTGTACTGCCTTAAATGTATGTTGATTTTGATTTTAACTGACTCCTGATTGGGAATAATTAGAAAAGAGTTCTACACAATTTTAAAAGTTAAACATTAAGACACTTTGGGGAAATATGCTTAACTGCCAGGTAAAATGTGTCGTAATAATAATAATAATAATAATAATAATAATAAATAGTCATATCTGCTAGCAATACTAATTTAATTCAGATTATTTCTGTCAAAATATGCACATGATGTTTATTGCTGCCATAAAAATAACACATTAAATGATCTAGTAACACTCACTTCTCCCAGAAAATCATTTGAGGAATATCTGTCATAGTCCCACACAGTCACCTCCAGAGTTTTCTTCTTCAGCTGAGCCAAACACACAGACAAACATCTCTGAACATGAGATCTGTGACTCAGCAAAGGCAATAACGGCAAAACTGGGTCAGTTTCAGAACATTCAAAAGGGGAATACCAAGTTTGGAAGAAAAAAAAGGGACACAGGGGGGATGAGTCTGTGATGTAATTTCCCTTGTGTCTTACGCTAATTTAATTACATATAATAAGTTCTGTACACATTCCTTGGACTATGTATAGCCATATATATACTGTACTGTACTATATGTATATATATAGCCATATATATATACTGTACTGTACTATATATATATAGCCATATATATACTGTACTGTACTATATATATATATATATATATAGCCATATATACTGTGCTGTACTATATATATATACTCACCTAAAGGATTATTAGGAACACCTGTTCAATTTCTCATTAATGCAATTATCTAATCAACCAATCACATGGCAGTTGCTTCAATGCATTTAGGGGTGTGGTCCTGGTCAAGACAATCTCCTGA
>NC_068304.1:40403669-40478669 GCF_025860055.1 Xyrauchen texanus | reverse complement strand
ACATAGAAAATGTGCTTATTATGCACATACTATACAGTGTGTTGCAGTAATAGAAAAAGTAGTATGGTAGTATGCTGATCAAAACAGTCAGAATCTAAATTCAAGGGAATTTTCCATCCGAAGTCCTGGGTGTGGTTGTCAAGCTTTTAGCACCAGACAAAAAGATCATCTGTGCAGGTAATACAGACTAATCTCATAAACACGGCAGATATGGCCATTAGGAGATGGCAGATATAGCATTACACACCCTATACCGGTGGAAGTCATATCGATTGTGCTGTCTGCGCACTTCAACGGTCTCAGTCAGAGATATTGAGCTTGATTACTCGGGAGCATGTAAAGAGAGGAAGGCTAAGTTAATAAACATTGACTTCTCTAAAGAGGATCCCTTTACTTCAGCTTTCCAATAAGTCATTGATGTACTAAAGAGGTGAGACCTATTTACAGGTAAAAGAACATTTACCCCAGTAGATATATCATTTATTATGGATAATTATGGTTTTGATGCAGCTGTCTTATATTTTAGTCCCATTAGGAATAATTGGCGCACGCTTATCTCTTATCTAATACTCTTAAATCTGGATTCAGGAAAAAGTGATTCTCTAACAAAACTGTGTTTGAAAGACCAGCATAAATGCTGACAAAGGTAGAGGGGCAAAATAATGTCAAACTTAAAGGGACAGTGCAACCCAAAATGAAAAATCTGTCATTATCTACTCACTGCATGTTGTTCCAAACCTGTATGACTTTTATTTTCTGTGTAACACAAAAATACTCAGACTATGCAATGCTATACTATACTACACTATACACTATACTATACTATATTATATTATACAATGGAATACAATGCTGTTCATTGATATGCAATACTATACTATAATATACTATGCAATGCACACAATGATATTCATTGTTATGCTATACTGTACTATACTATGGAATGATATTGAATGTTATTCATTGCTATGCAATGCTAAACTATACTGTACTATACTGTGCTATACTATATAATGGCATACAAAGCTATTCATTGCTTTGCAATGCAATGGAATACAATGCTATACTATACTATACAATTATATTCAATGCCATTTATTGCGATGCAATACTACACTATACTATATTATAATATACAATACAATGATATTCAATGCTATTCATTGCTATGCTACACTATACTGTACTATACTATATTATAATATACTATACAATGATATTCAATGCTATTCATTGCTATGCAATACCAACTATACTATACTATACTATACTATACACTATACTAAACTGTACCATACTATAAAATGATATTCAATGTTGTTCATTGCTATACTATACTATACTATACTATACTATACTATACTATACTATACTATACTGTACCAGACTACAAAATGATATTCAATGTTATTCATTGCTATGCAATGCTATACTATACTGTACTATACTGTGCTACACTATACTATACACTATACAATACTATACTATACTAT
The DNA here is from genome assembly GCF_025860055.1 of Xyrauchen texanus. Lineage (NCBI taxonomy): Eukaryota > Metazoa > Chordata > Actinopteri > Cypriniformes > Catostomidae > Xyrauchen > Xyrauchen texanus. The sequence continues at coordinate 40,477,176 of NC_068304.1, read as the reverse complement.
ATTATAATATACTATACAATGATATTCAATGCTATTCATTGCTATGCAATAACAACTATACTATACTATACTATACTATAATATATACTATACTATACTAAACTGTACCATACTCTAAAATGATATTCAATGTTATTCATTGCTATACTATACTATATACTATACTATACTATACTAAACTGTACCATACTATAAAATGATATTCAATATTATTCATTGCTATACTATACTATAGTATACTATATACTATACTATACTAAACTGTACCATACTAAAAAATGATATTCAATGTTATTCATTGCTATACTATACTATACTATACTGTACTATACTATAAAATGATATTAAATGTTATTCATTGCTATACTATACTATACTATACTATACTAAACTGTACCATACTATAAAATGATATTAAATGTTATTCATTTCTATACTATACTACACTATACTATACTATATACTATACTATATACTATACTATACTATACTAAACTGTACCAGACTACAAAATGATATTCAATGTTATTCATTGCTATGCAATGCTATACTATACTGTACTATACTGGGCTACACTATACTATACACTATACAATACTATACTATACTATATTATAATATACTATACAATGATATTCAATGCTATTCATTGCTATGCAATACCAACTATACTATACTATACTATAATATATACTATACTAAACTGTACCATACTCTAAAATGATATTCAATGTTATTCATTGCTATACTATACTATATACTATACTATACTATACTATACTATACTATACTAAACTGTACCATACTATAAAATGATATTCAATGTTATTCATTGCTATACTATACTATACTATACTATACTAAACTGTACCATACTAAAAAATGATATTCAATGTTATTCATTGCTATACTATACTATACTATAATATACTAAACTGTACCATACTATAAAATGATATTAAATGTTATTCATTGCTATACTATACTATACTATACTAAACTGTACCATACTATAAAATGATATTAAATGTTATTCATTTCTATACTATACTATACTATATACTATACTATACTATATACTATACTGTACTAAACTGTACCATACTATAAACTGATATTCAATGTTATTCATTGCTATACTATACTATACTATACTATACTATACTATACTATACTAAACTGTACCATACTATACAATGATATTCAATGTTATTAATTGCTATACTATACTATACTATACTATACTATACTATACTATACTAAACTGTACCATACTATAAAATGATATTAAATGTTATTCATTGCTATACTATACTATACTATACTATACTATACTATACTATACTATACTAAACTGTACCATACTAAAAAATGATATTCAATGTTATTAATTGCTATACTATACTGTACTATACTATACTAAACTGTACCATACTATAAAATGATATTAAATGTTATTCATTGCTATACTATACTATACTATACTATACTATACTATACTAAACTGTACCATACTATAAAATGATATTAAACGTTATTCATTGCTATACTATACTATACTAAACTGTACCATACTAAAAAATGATATTCAATGTTATTAATTGCTATACTATACTATACTATACTATACTATACTATACTATACTATACTAAACTGTACCATACTATAAAATTATATTAAATGTTATTCATTGCTATACTATACTATACTATACTATACTATACTAAACTGTACCATACTATAAAATGATATTCAATGTTATTCATTGCTATACTATACTATACTATACTATACTAAAAAATTATATTCAATGTTATTAATTGCTATACTATACTATACTATAGTAAACTGTACCATACTATAAAATGATATTAAATGTTATTCATTGCTATACTATACTATACTATACTATACTAAACTGTACCATACTAAAAAATGATATTCAATGTTATTCATTGCTATACTATACTATACTATACTAAACTGTACCATACTATAAAATGATATTAAATGTTATTCATTGCTATACTATACTACACTATACTATACTATATACTATACTATACTATATACTATACTGTACTAAACTGTACCATACTATAAAATGATATTCAATGTTATTCATTGCTATACTATACTATACTAAAAAATTATATTCAATGTTATTAATTGCTATACTATACTATACTATAGTAAACTGTACCATACTATAAAATGATATTAAATGTTATTCATTGCTATACTATACTATACTAGACTATACTATACTAAACTGTACCATACTAAAAAATGATATTCAATGTTATTCATTGCTATACTATACTATACTATACTAAACTGTACCATACTATAAAATGATATTAAATGTTATTCATTGCTATACTATACTACACTATACTATACTATATACTATACTATACTATACTATATACTATACTGTACTAAACTGTACCATACTATAAAATGATATTAAATGTTATTCATTGCTATACTATACTACACTATACTATACTATATACTATACTATACTATACTATATACTATACTATACTAAACTGTACCATACTATAAAATGATATTCAATGTTATTCATTGCTATACTATACTATACTATATACTATACTATACTAAACTGTACCATACTATAAAATGATATTCATTGTTATTCATTGCTATACTATACTATACTATATACTATACTATAATATACTATACTATACTATATACTATACTAAACTGTACCATACTATAAAATGATATTCAATGTTATTCATTGCTATACTATACTATACTATACTATACTATACTATACTATACTATACTATTCAAGTCAAGTCAAGTGGTTTTTATTTTCATTCAACCATATACAGTTAGTTCAGTACACAGTGTTCACTCTATTCAATGGTACACAATGCTATTCATTGCTATACTACACTATACTACACTATACTATACTATACTATACTATATTATACTATACTATACTATAAAATGTTATAAAACGATATTCAATGTTATTCATTGCTATACTATAATGTAATATACTATACTATACCATACTATACAATGATATTCAATGTTTTTCATTGCTATACTATACTATACATATACTATTATATACTATTCAATGTTATACAATGCTATTCATTGCTATACAATACTTAATACTCTCCCAGATGCAAATAGAATTTCTAAAATGCGTAAAAACGTATACACTCGCTTGAGATGCACACTATTACCAAATATATGCCTAAAAATACACATATATAGTAATTTACAGTAGATGTGAATCAAAAAAGCCATTTGACTTTGCCTTTAGAAGCCATGTGAACACATTATTCTCTCAGAGAATACAGTATCATCAATATCTTTGCACAGGATCTGAAATGATGCTCTGTTATTGTGAAATGCCACACATAAAGTCTGACATCAAAATGATTGTACTATTACCTCCCAGAACTGTCTGACACGCTCCCAGTCACAAGGCATCTGCCACTAAACGCTAGAGAACGTGAAGTTCGTCAGAACATATTTTACGCAAGCTATATATACAGTTAATAAAAGAGCCACGGTGGCTTCAACTTTCTTTTTTATTTCCACAGAAGTGATGATTTTATTCTATTGAACACATGGAATAAAAATGCTGATTTGTTCACAAATATTTTTTGGGATATTCTGATTTTGCATGTAAATTATATTCGCAATTTGGATGGAAACATGACTAATGTATGGAAAGAAAGTTGCAGTTAAATTGAATGATTAATGATGTTGGTTTAACATCAGCTTTTATGTTTCACGGATGAAAGCGAGTCATACGGGTTTTGGTTTGGGTAAACTATCTCTTTAAGGTTAAAAATATATATATATATAAGACATTAAATGAACCAAAACGACGACACTTATATATGCAGACAAGGACAAACATAAAAGAAATACAGGCGTCTCTAAATCTTTCACTTCACAAGCACTCAAGCACACACAAACACAGCAACATACATAGATACTCACCCTCTCCCTGGCAAGAGATATACTTTAACGAATGGGTCTGAGTATCCGTTGTTTTCTCGAGGAGCGAGGTTTCTTGCTTGTAGCACGTGCACAATCAAATTACCCATATTCTTGTCATAGTTGATTTGAAGCTGATGGAAACAGGTATAGCATGAGATTCATATACTGCATGCAGTCCATTCAAATTTCCATTTGTTCTGAAACAAGTCTTTGGAAGCTGTAGTATATGGTGCACTATATGACCGAAAGTATGTGGACCCCCTTCTTATACAGCATAACAGTGCCTGCCCACATTTTCAGCTATCTTGGTCCAAGAAGTGATTTCACATATATATATATATATATATATATATATATATATTCATTATAGGGATTTCATTCAACAGAAGCATATACCATCGGTTATTGCACAGCTCTCTGGAATACTCAATTCTGATTGGTCAATGGCGCCATCTAGTGGTCAGATATTTCTGAGAAACAACCGCACATACATGTATCAGACCACTCATCCGGGTATCTGAGCCATCGTTCCTGCTTCTCGGATCACTTTGTATGTCTACAAGTAAGCTAATTAAATAATTTTAACTCAGAACAATGTTTTATTTGGCAATAATCTTATACTAAGCTGGATAATGAGAAGTTACAAAGTCATTAACTACAAAATAAACACCAACTGAACTCTTTCTTACTTTTCACATAATCACATATATCAACGCAAATCAATATTGTACGTCCATGTGTTTATTTAATTGGTTAATAGCTGTGTAATAAGCTGGATAATGTATAGTCAGCTGGTTGTTATTATGCACAACCCTACTGGTTGATACAAGAGCCCTTTGCTTCACGTCGGGGTCCTGATCACATGTCTGGGTTTATTTCGCGATAACAACCAGCTGACTGTACATTTTCGTTTACTTAACAACCTCGGAGCTCACGTTCGTTCTATATTTTTATAAGATAAAGATCATTTATGGAGGAAATGCATGGGATTTTTACTTCTGCAACCTGACTGTAAAAGAGAAACACACACACTCACTTGTATTTCACCGGTGATGGGATGCGGTTGTGGCTTCAGAGGCTCTGCTGGCTGAAAAACAACAGAATGGAAAATGAATGAATGCAAATGAATCACTGTCTGCTGTAAATCGAATTTGCAGTAAGCCACTTGCCGCAGACACAATGTTGGATAAGCATGATTGTTTTAGGGGCATAGACAGTGTAGATGCATACAGAAGATGTATGATACCTTGCTGCTGTGGCGTTTCTTGTTGGGCTGTCCAGGACTGGGGACGCCGCTGGACGCAGCAGATCCGGTGGCAGAGTGCAAGTGTCCGGATCTTTCCAGAGCAGACAGCACGGAGGCTGGAGCCTGTTGCTGGGAGACCTTTTGCAGCTCTGCTGCCAGCTGCTTTGGGTCGACACCTGGAGAACGCTGCTGTTCACCTTCAAAATGTACAGCACTTGTAATAAATATAAATAACACACAGCAATTTTACACCACACTTTTTCCCCACATAGTCAGGAGAGCAAGCATTTAAGTGTGTACAAATACTAAATAGAAATTCAACAGTTGCAGCAGCAGATTTACATTTGCTACATATTTCGTATGTTATAAACATTTGTTTACCCAGCATGAAACTGCATTTAGTATTATTTTATTGAACTATACAGTATTTTGTCCCTATGTCACAGGAATTCTCTAGCGGTTTTTGATTGATGCACATAAGCATCAAATCTTTGTGTTTGGTTTAACGTTAACTGTTGGTAAAAGTCATTAGAAGTGCAACATTCACTGATCTTTCCATTGCTAGACTCTCTTGTATGAATTGTTCATCTTGCTTATGTGAGATTTTAAATAACTCTATCTTTCATGCACTGCAATTAGGATGCATTGTTTTGCGTTTCCTAAATAATAACCAGGCAACTAACCGATTAGAGTTTTTATCTACTCACCAAAGCCATGTTTTACTCACATTTGGTACCTGGCGAGTGGACAATGTTTACAGATTCAAAACACTAATTTGCACGAAACAGCGCCGTGCTGTCAGGCGCTCTAAGTGTAAAACGCTGAAAACGCTCACCAGCTCTCAGCTGAGTCTGGAGCTCTAGTTGCTGAGGGTGCTCTGTGTCAGAGAGCATGTTTAGATCTCTAAATAACAGACAAGAAAACAAATATTCTGTTAACAACTGTAAATGCATTACAGAACATAATTATCAGTTGGTTCATACTCAGCATTGAATACTTCAAAATCAAACCTGTTACTTAAAAATTATTCAGCATGTGAAACTATCTACAAAAAGTACTTTGATAATATACTATATATTCTGATGTCAATACGGCGGTATTTTGATATATAACATGGTAGTAAATCATTACAAATTAATTGACATGAATGTTTAACTGGTGACAAGGTACTTTAAAGAATGCATAAAATACATTTTATATTTTTGTCACGTTTCTGTAAACATGCCAAAACATTCCAGATAAATTTAGCAACATAAAATTTCCCAAGAATCATGTTTATTTCTCCTCGTTGATTTTCATTGAAAAAATAAAAATGAAAAAAAAAATAAAGAAAAAAAAAATAAAAAAATATTACAATGTGCATTATTGTTTATTCTTAAAGTAAGAAAAGTAATTTAAGTAATTTAATTACACAGTTTCTTCTCAGATTAATGTATCGTGTTTTAAGGATGCTTCGATATTTTTACTGGAAAATTATTGAAAACATATTGATGAAGAAAATGTTTTGTTTGCAGTCTCAAAAAATACGTAAAAAAATAACAACATTAAAAAAAAAATTCAAAATGAAATAAATTATAAATAAATAAACCTAAAAAAACCAAAAAAACACAAAAAATAAATACATAATAATAATAATAATAATAAAAATAATACAAAATTAACCCCATAAAAAACCCCAAAACAAAATAAATAAATAATAATACAAATAAAAATAAACTAAACAAACAACCTCAAAATAAATAAATAAATACATAATAATAATAATAATAATAAATAAAGTAAAAAAAAGTTATTAGCCTGGTACATTTCTGTTAGTGTGACAGACAACATTACTTGAACCAGGGGCGGATTATGACTTGCAAATGCCCTGAGGCCAATTATCTCCACCCAAAAGTTGTTCATGCCCAAAAGGATTTTCAATCAGGGGGGGATCACCAAACTAGACTGCCCCCGGGCAGTCAAGGGCCCCCTGGGCACTGGCCCCATTGGCCCGGTCATTAATCCGTCCCTGACTTGTATGTAAAATGTAAAATGCAATTGTTGTAGCACTTACAGGCGTACACATGTTTCTGCCTCTCCACACTGTTGACCTATAATGCTTTGCACCTCTTCATAGGTCTTTCCCATCAGAGAGATCCCGTTCCACTCCAAAACCTGCATTCCTGCATTAAAAACGGATTTATTAGGTTAGAGTAATAAATACACATACTCACAGTGCATCTCAGTCAGAACTTAACTTTATTTCTCTTTGGATTGTTTTGTTGCCACTTGTGTGAGGTGAGTGCTGTCGTTTCTAAAAGTTGCTTATAAATCTATTCACAAGCCTCAAATCCAGAGCCAAAGTTTAGATTTGAATTACTGCATTTTGTGCATCAGACAAGACGATTGTGAAGTACTGGTATTAGCAACTACATACCCAGAAGAGAAAAAGAGAAATGCCAGAAACTATTATTAAAGATGTCAGAGACAGAAACAAGTGTGGACGAGAAAATAAAGTATTTTAAAAGCAACACGGCAAACTCAAGCCCTCTTCACGCCAAACCCTCGGCACTTACACAAATGAAAGCGAGTCTTCGGATAGGCCTTTTGCATACGGAGTGCTTCAGCAGCTGATAACAACAGAATAGCATTCAAATGTCGAGTTTACTCTCAAAAAAATCACTTATACAACATTCATATCTCCATACTGCTTTGCAAACTTACCACAAGGCCAAAATAACTATTTCAGCTTTGATGTTTGAAGATTCGTTCATAATTGGGAATCAGATCTGGTTCATTTGCTGGAAATATTTTTTTAGCATTTAAAAATCATCTTTAATAAAGGCTTGCAATTTGTCTCATGTCTATTAAACATACTCTATGGGCTATTAATGTTGACTTAATAAAGTCAATTATGATTTTATTTAGCCAGTGTGTACTTGATGTGTTATTCCTATTATTTTTACTATGTAGGAGTGCACACGTGTGAGTATGCCTTGTGAAATTGTGCTTTTATTAAATTCTTTGTGTTGGAGAGAGCCATTGCGACAGCTATCAGTTATTGAATCTGTTCCCTGCACATATACTTCCGTTATTATACCATATCAAGGGAAATGCACACTTAAGATAGAGCAAATGCTTGAGTAATCTCCCAGCAGATGTGTGCCTGGATATTGCAGATTTCACTTTTCCTAAAACAGCCCCCCTGCCCCTCCAATCTGCCTTATTTCGAGAACATTACTAAAGATCTTTTGCACACAACTAGTACCAAGGCGGCATCAAAAAAACAGTCAAATAATGATTTATTTTATTGCATTATATATTTCCGTTTAAATGCTCCCCAAAATGATTCCTCAGTATGAGAATATAAAATGTGAGGAACTCTTACCTTCTACAACTTTTCCCATCTGCTCGGCATACCCTCCTGCTGACACCTTGGCAACATATGCTCCGATCTCGCCATTGGACCCTGGAATCTCTTTCCCGCCCACAACTCTGATTCCCATCCCTCTCCCTGACAACAAACAGGTTCTGTTTAGCTGCTAAACTGCAATATGGGATTCAAATCAGAGCAATTCAGTAATACAAGCCTTTAATTTGATCTCTTGATCAATACATTGCCCTCCTCAAGAGCTAGATTGAAATAGTTTTGCTACAGTAATGCCATTTTCAGGCTTAATTGATTACATTTAGCTGTGTATCTTGTGGAGTAATTGCTGGGCGTAAACATACCTGAGATGCTGTGGTCCTTGGGGTCCACCTGCAGTTTGATGCGAGCGTGTGGGAAGGTGTAATGGCTTCCTTTCATCTACAACGATGAAAACATAATCCAGAAGCGAATGAATGAACTTGACTTGAAGTCCTAGCATTGATTTTCCAATGTGCATTCAGCAGATGAAGGTTGTTTGCAGCTGGCTCTGTTATTTAGCTCGGTAGCATTTCTATCCAATTCCTAACCAATCAGATTTTAGCGTTAGGCTTAGGACTGGAGTTGGGGCTTGAGCAACATCTAATTACCCTATAATTTCCTTTTTTAGGGGTAATAATTGTAGGGGTTAGGCTTGGGTTTAAGTTTAGGAAATTAGTTGAAAGGTAGTTCCTGCATCTGTAACGTTAGCCAGCTGGTGGTAGCTGTGCAGTGTGCTCACCCCCCTGTTCTCAAGTAGCCTTTAGCCTCCTCGTTAGTGTGTCCGCCCCCATGCCAGAGACACCGGTTTAAAATCCAGCTCGGAGCGGGTCTAGCAGGACCAGTTACAGTGGTGCCGTGACCCGGATGGCAGTGAAGTTTAAGGGGGTGAGTGTAACGGTAGCCAGCTGGTATGTAGCTGTGCAGTGTGCTCACTCCCCTGGCCTCAAGAGGCGCACTAGCGACTGACGCTAGAGGCTTTAGCCTTTAGCCTCCTCGTTAGTGTGTCCACCTCCCATGCCAGAGACACCGGTTCAAAATCCTTCTCGGAGCGGGTCTAGCAGGACCAGTTACAGTGGTGCCGTGACCCGGATGGCAGTGAGGCTTAAGGGGGTGAGTGTAACGGTAGCCAGCTGGTAGGTAGCTGTGCAGTGTGTAAACCTAACTTGCCTGGCCTCAAGAGGCGCACTAGTGACTGACGCTAGAGGCTGTAGCCTTTAGCCTCCTCGTTAGTGTGTCCACCTCCCATACCAGAGATACCGGTTCAAAATCCCGCTCGGAGCGGGTCTAGCAGGACCAGTGATAGTGGTGCCGTGACCCAGATGGCAGTGAAGTTTAAGGGGGTGAGTGTAACGGTAGCCAGCTGGAAGGTAGCTGTTTAGTGTGTAAATCTAACTCGCCTGGCCTCAAGAGGTGCATTAGTGACTGATGCTAGAGGCTGTAGCCTTTAGCCTCCTTATTAGTGTGCTAATGCCAGAGACGCCGGATCGAATCCCGCTCGGAGCGGGTCTAGTTGGACCGGTTACATATCAACATCCTAGTTTGTCAGGGCCTGGGTATCTCAGCGTGTATTGATGCTGACTAGCACCCCTGGAGTCGTGAGTTTGAATCTAGGGTGTGCTAAGTGACTCCAGCCAGGTCTCCTAAGCAACCAAATCAGCTCGGTTGCTAGGGAGGGTAGAGTCACATGGGGTAACCTCCTCGTGGTGGTGATTAGTGGTTCTCTCAATGGGGCGTGTGGTGAGTTGTGTGTGGATCATGGAGTGTAGCATGAGACTCCACATGCTGTGAGTCTCCACGGTGTCATGCACAACGAGTCACATGATAAGATGCACGGATTAACTCTTTTAGAAGTGGAGGCAACTTGCCCTCCACCACCTGGAGGACCTACTCAGGCGATTAACCGCGCCACCATGAGGACCTACTAAGTAGTGGGAATTGGGCATTCCAAATTGGAGAGAAAATGGGATAAAAAAAAACAAAAAACATCCTAGTTTGTCATGAAATAAAACATTACTAGCCAATTCCAAACCAATCAGATTTTAGAATTGTGCTTCGAACTGGGGTTGTGGCATGGGCAACAATATCATCACCTTAAAATTTCCTTTTTTTTAGGGGTAATTAATAGTTAGGGTTAAGCTTGGGGTCAGTAAATTCCTGTTTAACAGACAAAACAAAATACTTTGATCCAAGAATACGCCGTATTTGGCACAATCACGTTGACAGTGAAGGTGTGTATGTGTGTGCCGCCCCACCTGTCTCCTGTCCGGACCTTGCCTGACCTCTGATACACCACGTCCCTGGCGGGGTTTCTCAAACCAATCCGTCTCTTCGTGCTGAAGGTGGTATGCTAGAAGAGAGTAAAAAAGCAGCCGCTGTACCATCACAAGTGACAAAACTAGGGCATGTGTCTCACTCCACCACCATCCATTCACCACCCCCGATGGGGAAACTTCTTTGCTAGAATGTTTAAACAGACAGCATGATTGATTTGGGTCAGGGTTTCTAAGAACAATATCTGTGTTTCAAAAGGATTGGATGCTAACTACCATACCACAGGTTATCCAGGAATGTTTTCTTTAGCTAGAAGTTAAATGTGCACACTGAGCCCAGGGGTGGCAGTGACAGGGTATGGTGAGGGAAGAAAAAGCAATGATCGGAGATGTGTTTAAGGCATGCACACATGAACATGAATGCTGTGTCCCTTAAGGACTGTGCTACAGGTCATGCGCTGGATAAAGACTGCTGTGGGTCAATCGCACATACACCATCATACAAGAGTTTGAAGATGAAATGCCTTATCACACATCTGATGACTAGTATGTATTATAACTATCTCTAGCAAACAGTTAACTCATTAAGCATTTAACTAATCAAGTAAATGTCTACTTTTAAAACTCCCATTGTTTCTGTTCTATCCGACTACTTCCTAAATGTGGAAGTGTCCCCTACTTCATTTTAGAAGCCTGTATTCGTTGTTTTTGGTCTCCAGTGTTATGATGGTTAGTTACAATGCTATCATTAAATACTTTGAGTTGTAGTGACTTGTTCTTACCTACCGAGTTACGCTGCTAATATGAAATAATTGCATCCAGGGGCGGGTTTAGGGGAGGCCCCAAGCAACTGACCAACCCTACAAAACCTACTACTTCACTCACTATCATTGTGGAATTAAATTGTTCTTTACTATTATTATAACCCAACAATTATTCATTTTTATTTAGTTTTTATAATACCGTCTGATACAGTCTTATTATTATTACTTTGAGGATTTGTTGTTTACAATAGTAATATATTTCTGTCTTATTTACTTTACTTTGACCTGGTGTTCCTCATCATGTTGCTGTATTTTATGTCAGCATCGTAGGCAACATACGTAACGTAAAGTATTTTAACAGTAAACATACAAGGCGTGACGGCCCCTCAGCACACTACATTGCCATTTATCAAGCGCTGAAAGTTTGCTTGGTGCAGAATAATCTGGAATAATGTTAAACATTGTTACAGTCCCCTCTTTTTAACCTGAACTTGTTCAAAACGTTAAATCTTTGTGACACCTGCTCTAAAAACAATCTAGACACCTCGCAACAAGTGAAACAGAATGCAGGTGTCTCGACAAATGCGTTTTTGAGACCTGATGTTATTTTTAACTTGACACAGTGTCTAAAAACGTGCCGGTCCTGTGTGAGACACTGAAGAAACAGCGAGACACGGCGCAGCTGTTTTCCACCCTATATTTTAGGTGTGAACATTGGGATTTCCTAGAATAATTCATAATTCAAGCTGGCACTGACAAGCCAGTGTATACCTAAAATAGATACCATATTTTTGGGAGAAGAGCAACATCTTCAGTTTTGTTTACTGTGTATTTTGCAGAACCTGCGTCCACCTTGATACTGTGGAAATGGAGCATTTTTTTTATTTGTATTATTTATGAGACGGAACTACAGTACACCACCAATCATCATTTACCTGGAAATTGAGTAAGAGGAAAACTGACAACTGGCTCTGTCTGACAGAGATCTGCAACTTGATATGCTGTCTGTCTGCAAGGCAAATGCCATCTTAAATCAACAGTAATGCTCTTTATTACTCAAATGCAAGGACGCACTGACTATGGCATGAGCCTGTGACCCCCGGGTGAATGGTGCTGTACTGCCATTCTAGTACACCACTGCCATGGTATGCACACATATGTAGTCATGTATGTAGACATGTATGTGCCCTGGTTGATATGATCAGAGCATGTCAGAGATCTTGAGGAGTGCAGTGATCATGAATACCAGGATGGGTCTGAGGTGCACCACTGAGAAACGGTCATCACTGAAGACTATGGCACGCATGAACGTAAGGATATGTTTATGATGTTTCGAAGGTTGTTGAACAGCAGTTCTCACCTTTGATATTCCAGCTAGGACCTCCAGCTGTGGTGCAAACATTGTATTTAAGAGAATTCAGAGTAAAGTTAGAAACTTGAGCTAATGAGAGCCAATAAATTAACCACTGCTTTATTTACTGTCCAATTAGACTACTTAATGTTTACTATTGTGATACTGCATGCAATTATCCCATTCTCTAAAACAGTGATTCCCAACCAGGGGGTACATAATTGCTTATAATGTTATCCAGCCTGTAGACATTATGTCTGTGTATGTTTATGTGTTTGGATTGCCAATTTGTTTGGATTAACATGAATGTAAATGTTGAATGGGATACAGCGGTAAAAGGAACACATTTTAGGCTTGGTCTCGATGAAAGGGTACTTTAGAGTGGGCAATGGCGGTACACAAGACACAAAAAGGTTGGGAAACACTGCTCCAAAAGGCAGATGTGTTTAGCTGCAGTGGTCATAAAGATTAACTCCAAAAATGATTGGCTAAGCACGGCTAAACCAGTGCAAATCCAGCAGATCATTTAGTGTTGTAAACCAGTATAGCCACACTTTTCACAACTCTCTCCATTCACACCTGCTTCATGCTAAACTTGAACTTCAGCTCGACAGGTCAACACAGTATACTCTAGGGGGGATTCAAAAATGTTCCTCAAGACAACTGTGTTGTCTTATTGGCATTGAGAGCCCAGTGGCATCTACAAATATGATAAATATTACAAATAATATTTTATACTCCACACACTATGCATGAAGCATTATATTCATTAGCCAAATTAGCTAGTTGTGTATTGTTTTTCCCTCCCATGAAAAATCTCACTCTTTCACTAACACATATGAATAAGGCAAACCTTAACAACACATCAGTCGACTGTGCTGAGTAACTAGGTGATGTGCTATATGAATTTAAAATTGAGGCATGATTACGCTATAACATGATATCATATGTTTTATATATATATATATATATATATATATATCGTCCACGTCAATAAAAGTTACATCAAATAATGCACAAAAACACACATAAATAGAAAATGAATAGAATACCATTGAAAATATATTCATCTTTATGTAACAAGCAAATTGTCTTCAAATGTCCACTCATATCCTTGCAGAAAAAAATAAATAAAATGAAATGGCATATAATTTATTGAGATTGAAAATCAAAAACACACTCATGACAGGCATTAACAAGACATGAAGAAGAGAATAGTTTAAAACAGGTGATTTTGGGGTAATGCACTAAGCTTCAAAACAACTTCCCTATCCTTTGGCAAGACCTGACTAAATAGTGTCAGTAATCTAATTTACAACATAATTACACTTATTACACACATGTCGAATTCTAGTCTCCACATAGACAGAAAAACATGTGTGATAACACATACCGACATTTCTGCAACCTGAAATATTTTCAGTCTGGATTGCTGAAAACCAGCCAAACTGAGCCAGGATCTTCCATGAATACAAAATTTGCAAATGTCTTCACCAGAAGATTATTTCATATTATGGTAGTTAGCTAATAGACACCTGTGGCAGGGCGGAGGGCGGGGCCGGGTCGTGATCCTACACATCCTAATTAAGGCGATTCGTACCAGCGTCTACCACCCGCACGATCCCCTGCAGTCGACCTTTATCCCTCACGGAGGCTTAATTAGCATAACACGGGACCGGGTGTGTAGGATCACGACCCGGCCCCGCCCTCCGCCTTACCACAACACCCTTTACCGATATCCCATAGTAGCTGGACAGATATACTGGGAGAATGTATATTCTAACTGTCCAACGGTTTCTTCTAATAAAGCACATGTAAAGGCAATTAAAATCACAAGTTATACAAAACATAGCAAAAACAGTATTTTCATTGAATATAGTAAATTGCTTTCTAGCATAACCAGTCACCATGTTCTGACAAATGATTCTGACAGTACTATGGGATGTTGTAACCTCATATACAGAATGCAGAGCAGCTTCCTCATCAACTGTAAGGCTGTGATAAGTAACAGAGGCATCTAGTGTATATTAAAAATAACTGAATAAATCGTTTTTGCAAAAGCTTTCATCCCTTACATGTAAAGTAATAATGTTTAAGGAAGCAACAAGTTACCCTTGCATATACTGTTAGTAGCATGTGGATACACTGAAATACAACAACCATGGCAAAACTGATTTATACATAAACATCTTTATACTATGTGCACATATGAAGATGAAACAAAAATCAATTTAAGACGATGACATCATGCAAATATGACAGCCTGCAAACAAGCAAAATACTGAAAGAAAAGATGAAAAAGTAAAGGAAAATATACAAGTGCACACATGTAAAGGGGCATACATAAGATATACATCAACAGAAGTTGTGATTGAAGAGAACAGATCTCATAAATTTACCTTCGCTATCTGACATGGCCCCTTGAAGGTCATCCTTTACAAAGGCAATGTCTCGTTCATAGACACTTGTTCTGGTCTCCTCTCTCATGTGTTGCTGGACTTCTGGCAGAGAGTGACTGGAGCCAAACTGGTCACGAGAGTCTGCTGAGATAGGTGGAAGTGGGCCTGCAGAAGCTCTGGCCATTCCCATGGGCTGACCAACGGGGCTCAGTGGACTCTCCTCTTCAGAGTTTTGGGCAACAATGGGAATTCGACCCCTGCTCTGACTAATCGGCAGACTTGTGGGTTTAGTCCTAGCCGATACAAATGGTGAATCCATGCCCTCACCCTCTGTTTTCAGGCGGAGTGAGGAGTTTGAGAGGTCTCTTTTTATAGACAGATCAAGTCCATATACAGAGGAAGGCCTAGAGGAGGGCCGTGACCGAGTTCCGCTGGGGTAGGTGCCATCATCATGGAGGGATGACCTTAATGTTGGACCCAGGTTGAGGGATTGGACAAAGTTGAGAGACTGAGTCAGGTTAGCACCAAGTGCTGGACCCAGATATTTCTGTTGTTCAGCTATGTTCTTCCTGAGACCAAATGTGATCTCATCCTGTAAGAGCTTTTCCCTGGCAGACAGTGCACCTACAGATGAACCAGTAGAGGCCAAAAAGCTGCTGTAGTCTAGTTCCTGGTCCCTGCTCTCTTGGATAGGCGAAAACTTTTTAATTTTTGGTTCAATTAGGGCTTTTTTATTCTTCAGCTGTTTCTGGTAAACTGAGGCAGGAAGTTGTTTGGCAGCTTGTTTCTCTAAAGTCAGTCTTCCAATGCTATATTTTTCACCTTTGGGGAAATGCCTGAAATTAGTTTCTGAGTGGAGGCAGTGAGACAGGCCTGTGAGCTGTTCGAGGCTATCCGTTCCTCGCCGGAACTCCTGTTTGATTTGCTGTTTTAACAACTTTAATTCATACGGCTCCTCCATGGAATCCTCTTCCACTTTGCTATATGAATGGTGTCGAGAAGCAGCTTGAAGAGGACTGAGAAAGTCTGCCACATCTGTTGTCCGATGAACCTCAGCAGCCCGGAGAAGTCGGTCCGCTTTGCTGATGTCCTTATCGGCAATACTGAATCTTGAACTGAGGCCTGTGGAGCCTTTGGTGAGTTCTCCAATATCGTCAATCAAGACATAGTTTCTGGCATTGAAGTGGTCGAGGTCTGCAAAGAATGACTCTGTTGATATGCTGGACATGGGGCTGCTGGCCATGCTGGCTCTCTCCTCCAGGCCCATCCTCATGTCAAGGGAACTGTATTTACCTCCGAGATGGGACACTCCATAGACACTCTCTGTGGATGTAGGGACAATTAGGAGGGGCTGGTTGCGTACAACCTCATAGTTTGACATAATCTTTGGCTCTAAGTCAGACAAAGTAGTCTGACGGGGTTTCTGTGGCATCAGAATGAGGGAGGAATGGTCATAGCCAGTCTGCTGGGACTGCTGATTGAGTGAGGGCACTGACGAGTAATTGGATTGGTAGGGGGATACATGCTGATGGTAAAGAGATTGTTGGTATGATGTCTGCTGTGGTGTCTGGCTTTGGGAAGCATACTGATAATGGGAGTATGGGCTTGTGAGCTGGGCATACTCTGCCTCAGTCTGTGGTGGGATGAATTGGTTAAAGACAGACTGTGGGGCAGTCCGTGGCCGCTCTAGTCCATGACCATTACTTCGAGCCTCTCTGATGTTGCTGACCTCACTATCTGACATGTAGTCTCGCTCTTCTGCCACTCCTTGCAAATAGGCTCTCTCTCTCTTCTCTCTCTCTTGTAGTAAAACCTCTTTCCTTCGATTTATACCCATCTCCAGATACCTCAATTTAGCATCTATCTCTTTCTCCTCCTCATCAAGTTCTGCCTGTATCTTACGGAGTTTGGAGGACTCACGTTCAACCAAATCCAGCTCTTTGTCGATGTCTTGCAGGATTTTGGCCCGAGCCATAGTGGTGTTCCGGCACATTCTTCTTCGGGCAGAGGCAGTGGAGTACCCAATCATGGGATCTTCTTCTGGAGGTGGATGAGGTAGGGTACGTTTGACTTTCTTCTGAGAACTGACTGGTGTGCTGCACTGAGAGCCCTTGCTCTGCAGATGTAAAAATCCAAATTAAAACAGACATACTACTAAAACGTTGTAACTTGGAATGACATTCGATAAAGAGAAAAACAAACTTGAGATAAATACATCAAAAGAGTGCTGTACTTACAGAGTAGCTGTCCGAGTATTGGTACATCATTCTGTCCTCAGTCATTGGACTGAGTGACTTAGTGTCAGACAGAGATCGCTGTGAGGCCCTTATTGATCTTGGGCTACTCAGATGCCTCGATGACTCAGCAGTAAGCATCTTCATCGTGCTTTTCCCAAGGGACATTGATGAAACTGGGGAGCATAATACCTTAGGAGATTTTGCAACCAATGAGGCTCTATCATCATCAGTTGTCAAGTGTGCGCTAACACTTATCTCAGCTGGAGCTGGACGCCTTTTATCTTTGTCTGATGTCACATCTGAGTCACTTTCTGTCTGGCCCTCCCTGTGTAAATCTACCTTAGTGTCGACCTGAGCCCAGACAGGAGAGCTCATGATTGTCCCTGAATGCTCCGTCTGAACTGAAATCTCTGCTACTGTCTGAATCGCAATGCTCGATACCTTGGTGCTTTTACCCTTCTCTCCATCAGTATATCTACTGGAACGAGACCTGCGTCTGTTCCGAACAGGAACATCCCATTCATCTTGATCCTCATCATCAGTTTGCACACAGCTATCTACACTTCTCCTACTTCTTCTCTTTCTGCCGGGAGCAATCCTCTCAGATCCTTCTTCATCATCTGTTTGAACCCCACTTTCAACTAATGTCTTGACACTAAACCCTACACTTTGCTCTTGCTTAGCTGGATCGGGCAGGTTAAATTTCTCCACTGTTGCACTCACTGATACAGGAGTAAAAGCAACAGAAGTAGTGCTGGGTAGCCAGTTTTGACCTGATGTAGCATCATGGATGGTCACCACAGATGACATGGAGTTGTCATCCTTCACTGGCCAGTACTGTCCATCATCTCCCCCAGAATATTTGTAATTAAGTATAATGTCTGAGCCGGTAGGTGGGGAGATTCCCTCACTTGGCCCAAATCCATGTGGGTTAATCTTCTGCTCTGCCAGCTGTTGTTGGAGCTGCTGCTGCAAGTGATGTATCTGTTCCAGCTGCAGTTGTTGCTGTGCAAATGTTTCTTGTTGAAGAATTAGGTGGACTTTACGTTCCTCTTCTTGTTGCAATAGGAGCTGTTGCTTCATATTCTGAAGATCCTCCAGCTCCTTTTGAACAATGACCTGCTCTTGCTCACGGTAACGCTGGATCTCTTGTCTCTCCCATTCAAGCTCCTCAGCAAGACACAACTGCTTCAACTTCTCTAGCTGTAAAAACTCATGCTCAGCCTTGTACTGCTGGGTCTTGCTATCATCTAAGTCTGGGAAATTCGGAGATACCAGGGTATCAAGCGAGGCTGCTATTGCCTCAAGCGTAGCATCTGAGAAGAGCTCAGGGAAGGCTGTCAGAGAGCGAAGTAGACTGACTAGTGCCGAAGGTAGGATATCCTTTGATATATCAGATTGTGGGAATATGGACTGGTCTGTAGCTGCAGTGTATTCAAAGCCATGAGAATCAGGCTGATTTTGAAGTGCTGACTCTGTAAAGCCAGTGAGACTATTGTATGTTGTGCTAAATATTGAACCTGGTTGGGTAGTAATGGCATACGTGGATGGCACAGGTGTTGCAACAGATGAGTAAACAATGCCATTTGATGATCTTAAACTATTAATGCCAAACGATGTTCCTTGAGAATATGGAGTAGAGATCCTGGTAAATGCCAGAGTGCCATTCTTTGAGTAGTCTAAGGCTTCATCTGTTATGTTAAGAAAAAAATAACAGCATCATCAGCATCTGTGAGAACAATTGTTCTGTTTCCCACTGCATTTTGAAGCCATGCAGCATTAACTAATTAACTATAAAAAGGAAGCCAAAGAGCATGCAAAGATCTTGTCAGTGTCATCAGATTAGCAGGATGCAAAGCCAAAACACTGAGGGACAACACGGAGGCAAATGCATGCATCTGTTAAAAAACAAACAAACAGAAAATATAATAAAAACCACAGAAAATAAGCCAGTAAATATAAAAATTATTTATATACATTCAACATTCACATAAAGAATGATAATCACAGTTATTCAGACCTGTTGACATTTTAGATGCTGTCAAATTGATGGCTCCTTCGGATGCCCCATTCTGATACGTGAATCCATTCTTCCTTTCAAAGCCAAAGAGTCCAGTCTCTTTGAAATTACTGACTGATATAGAACCCTTTACGGTTGTGAGATCTTCAATTACAGGTGTTTTGGCATTATATGTTTGATAGTGATCATCTGTGTAGCCCAACTGATTGTCTGGTTGTGTGGTTACCAGTGGCTGTGTTCTGCAGCTCCCTGTGAAAGGAAACTGGTAAATGACATCGCAGCAAACAGTTCTCCGACCAGATGTGAGATCCACTGGTGTACCATCATCCTCTACAACAGTTGTGACCACCCCGGTAGAGGACAATAAAGAAACCATGGCTCTGATTGGCTTAGAAGTGGAGAGGTCTACAGGTCCAACTGCTGATGGCTCTATATGTACTGGTATGACATCAGTGCCATTTGTAAAGCTCACTGGGGATGCTGTCACAGGCATTAAAGGAGGGGCTGTGCTTGCAAAATCTCTGTATGACAGGTTAACAGGGATCTCTGCATTGGTCGTAGGCTTGGGTTGAAAATGTACAGGTCTGTACACTATCTGTGCAAGGGGCTCAAATGGATTGTATGTGTTAAGTGGAAGAGGCATTGAAGGAGTATTTCCCAGGTCCAGAGGCTTTTCAACTAAGTTATTGTTGTTGTAGGCAATTGTAGATGTGCAAGTGACAATTGTTATACTATCAGTTATGACAGAGAGTGTTGTAGTGGGGATTATTTCAGCACTAAGATTCACGATTTCTGGCTGCACAACTGTGCCCTGTCGTCCACTTGATTCACTTGACAACGATGACCAACTTGAATCTGTCAGATCCATGCCTTGGTTAGTCATTGTAACATTGACCTTAAGTGTTGTCAGATCTATAACATCACTTGGGTAGCCTATTCTTCCATTCTGTTTGGGCTTTGGTTGGACGTCTGTGTGGATTGTGACTGCAGCACTGACAGGCTCAGGTATGAACTCAACAGGAATACTTTCTTGGACAAATGACATAGTGGTAGTTCTTTGCACTTCAGTAGTGACAAATTGAGTGACAAGATTAGGCTTTGTGACAGGATGCTGCTCGGTTGTTGAGATTTCAGTATAGACTTGGCTCATGCTTGAGATAACTTTATCTTGGCCACATAATTCTTGACTCTCTACTGACTTTGTGAATTGTGTAAATGTGATGGGTATTGATGGCACAGCTGTTTTGGTAGACATTGCCTGGGTTTCCGGTTTTATTTGTTGTCTTATTGAAACTGGTGATGGACCCAAGCCAGTTAATGCCTCTTCTGGAGCTGAGACTATTAATACTTCCTCCATATCCAAACCTTGAATGTCTTCATTTTGATTTGGGATTGGAATCTGGGTTATTGTTATTGGTGGCAAATATGTTGTCTGCATTTGTTGCATCTCAAGTTCATGGCGTACATCACTTCCTGTATGCTGTGCAACGATTTCAGTAGAAACTGCTAGCACAGGAGCTTCGGCTAACGTCACCTCCTCTGATAGTTCTGATATAGGCATCACTGATGCTGAAGCTATGGGTATAGGATAAACCATGGAAGATGAGGTATACACTGTTGCTGGAAATGTTATTGTTTCAATTGGAATGTGTGGTGCTGCTGCAACAGGTGCTACTGAATCCAATACAGTCGGTGCCATTACAACTGGTGCTGAATCATGCAATGTTGTAAACAGTGCTGATGGAGAATGCATTGTATTCTCCATTGAGACACCGGGAACAATGGTCGTAGTCTGTGCTACTTCTGATGATGCCACTACATGTGGTGCTGAAACCATTATTGGAGGCCCTGGAAACATTATAGAAGGTGCTGTTATACATTGTGATGGATCCACTGCTGGGGTTATATGAGAATTTTCCATTGTGACTGATGCAGATTCAGATGCAATTTGTTTAACCGTCACCATAGGGGGTGGTGCTGCCTTTATAGTTGGAGTAACCTTGGGTGGCGCTGCTACAATTTGTGCAAAAATTGCTGTCACCGGTGCATCCACTATAGCTGGGACAAACACTCTTGGAGGTTCGGTAGAAATCTTCGGCCTAGGAGTTGATGATGGAAGTGATGATCTTCGCGTCGGTGCTTGGGTTATAATGCCCTCCACTGGTGATCCTGGTTCTGATGGTAATGTTATCACCACATATGTCTCAATCATTTTGGCAAATCTGGGTGACAAAGGTGATTTTGGAGATGAAGCGCTATACTTGCTCTCGACAGGGGCAGTCAAACTCAATGACAGTGCATTTGGAGGTTCTCTTGTTCTTGGCAAAGTTGCAGCACGCACTGCTTGAACAACCACCGGTTCGATGTCAACTGGTGGTTTAACACTTTCTCTAGATCTGTGACTAAAAACCAGTCCTGGTGGAATACAGACAGGTTTGGGGGGAACAGGGGGTGGTGATTTGTGTGTAGGAGTCACCTGTGGTTTTACAGTCATACTGGGTTCAGGTGGAGTTGTTTTCACTAATGAAGGAGTAGGTGCTGTCTTTTGCTGGTTCCAATCAAGATTGAGTACTTCACTAGAGGACAATTCTGGCAGTGAAGCTGGGGGAGTTAGTGGAAATTCAATCACTGGCTTATCTGCTCTTTCTTTAGAGACAGTCATTACATGAGGCTCAACATTTGCAGATGATATACAAGGTGGAAATCTTGAATCAGTGACACAAGTGGTTACAATGGCTGCACTTGATACAGGAGGAACTGTGGCTGCACAAGTATAAGGGGAAACGCTAACAATAGCGTCGCCGATAGTTGTTTTAACTGCAATTGAGTTTGCAATAACACCCTGTGCTGCCTGGCTTATCAGAGACATATTTTCAAAATGTGGCAGTACGATGTCAACTTGAGCTTGCTGAGTCTGCACAGCAGGAGAAATTTGTGAAACGGATTGTAACTGCCGTATTTCCCCAACAATAGACTGACTGTCTGTCAACACTGACAGAACTGGTTGGGAGGATGATGCTTCAAAAGCAACAGTTGTAGTAATAGTAGGAGAAACAGCAGACACCACTGAAGGTGATATGGGAATTGCTTGGCCTGATGGGGGTGCCTTTTCAGCTATGGTTTCAATTGGACTCTGAATAGGAATTTGAATGGAAACACTTGTTGTTGGCTGAGTGACTCTTGCTACAGCAGGAATAGTGGATAAAGCAGATGGTGGTGGGACCACCTGATGAACAGCTGACATAGGTGTTTCAACAGAGATTGTTTGGTCTGCTAGGGGAACATTTGCTAGTATTGGGGCTGATACCATTGTTGGAACAGAAATAGGCACTTGATCCAATGCTGAGACCATTGCTGAATCTGCAGTGTAGGCTGAAGATGGTACTGGACAAGTCACAAGATGTGGAGACTGAGATGGAGATGTAACCAGGTCTGGCATTTGGACAGCAGCTGGTGTAATTGTAGGAATTTGACTCTTTGGTGCAGTGAACAGCGAGGTCGGTGCTGAAACTGAATGTTCTAATGCAAGGGACACACAATCTGGTATTTGAACAACAACATTTGTTTGCATTAAACTTACAGAAGAAATGGACAACGGAGCAGTACTTTGACTTAAAATCTGTGGTTTCTTGTGTTTGAAATGTGGAGAAGTAATTTGTGCAATGGTTTGTTTGTGTGCAGTGGCTACTATAGCATCTGGAGTAGGTTCATGTGTTTCACAAGCCAACGGTTTTTGAACTGAACCTTGAGGAGCTGAATTCAGTGTATGCGGAGAAACCCTTTCTGGTATTTCAGTAATGATTGTTCCCGGGGGGTTTTGTATGACTGATGGTTTTGGAGTAGGAGTTGGTTTTGGACCAGGTATTTGCTTATAATTAGGAACTTCTGAAGGAGTAGGAGCTGCAGTGTTTGCCGAGACATGTGATGGCGCACAAGTGACTGGTGAAGGGGATCCAATCATCTTTGTGGGGATTGCACTAGGAGTAGTTGTGATTGATGGATGTGCTGTGGTTTCCTCGGAAACCAAGTCTGGCATCTGAATTATAACTGGAGCAGAAATGTCTGCAACAATGGATCTTGATGGAGTAGTTGGCTCAGGTGTCTGGTCAGAAATTGTTAAAGATGATGTTGATGTTTTTGAATCTGGGGATGTCAGTGGAGATATCGGTGAATCCTGAACTGGAAAAGTTCCTTCTAGCTCTGCAACATGTTTTGAGGAAGGAAATTCACAGATGACATAAATGGGTTCCGTCTCAAAATACCCTTCTGGGGCCTTTGATTCTCCAAATTCACTGTCCGTTGGCTCATATGAAATTTTTTCTTTAGTAACACTATCCTCTTCATCAACTTCCTCTTCACCTGAGGAGCACTGTGTGATCTTTAAGTCAGGAATAGGATATAAAGCATTCTTTACTAATACATCCTGAGGAGATGTTGACTCTGTAATGTAAGGTGCCAAAATGCATTCAATAGGTTCAGCTGCATTGTCTTCTTCCCCACTAGAGGGGATGTGTATCACTTCAGGGGAATCATATGATGACTCGGACACAGATAGAGGGGAGGCGGGAGACACAGGAGTTGATTGTGTTGGACTTGTTTCTGGGGTTAAAACATCATCTTGTGGCTTCAGTATCTCTTCATAGGCATCAGGCAAGAATGCCTTTTCATTTTTATCTTTAGCAAATGCATCATTTCCAGAAATAGTCACATAACAAGTGTCAAACTTTGATGCATCTCTCTGCTGATCTTCCTGTTCTTTTTGCAAGATTTCACCCCTTTTTTGCATCATCTGCTCATAAGCCTCTTCTGGTGTCATAAGTATCCTCACTTCTTGATCCTGGGTGGTTTTACTAATAGCTGTTGCCGATTTTTGTTCTTCTACTAAAGTTTCATAAGCATAATCCTCTATAAACATGCCTTCATATAGCGGTTCGATGTCAGGTGGTGTGCGTTTCTCCTGTGCTGTCAGCATAATTTCTTCATATAGCTCTTTAGCGCTCTTTAATGGCTTCTCTGCAGCATCATGCCTCTCATGTGCTTCAGTCAATGATGTTCTGTTTTCTCTTTGGTCATTTTCTGGATCAAATAAAAAACTAGGAGAAAAGTCATAGAAAGAGGACTTGTGCTCCTCCATATCAGTGGCCTGCCATAATTTCTCTGTTTTAGTCAAATGATGAGGTCTCCTTTGTGTGCCTATATCATCTCTTTCTGTTTTGGATTTGTTCGAGACCTTTCTTAACTGCTGATCAACATCTCTCTGATCGTCCTGTTCTATCAGTTGATCGTCCTGCCCACCTACCTCATCCTCCTCAGATGAGTCCTCTATATTTGGAAGGGCCTGTTGGCCCTGTTGTCTGTGTTTTGCCTTTCGTTGTTGCTTACTTTCTACTCTGGCTTTTCTATGACTTGGGATGCTATCACTGTCTTCATCAATAGAGGACACAGAAGTAGGTGAAGCGGTTCCTGGTGTCATTCTAGACACCTGCCCACTGGAAGACCCATCACCCTTAGACAAGTCTTTGATTATACTCTCGTACTCCTCTGTGGTCTGTCTTACAGGGGTATTCTGTGTCATCACAACTGCTGTGGTGTCAAAGTCAGTGAATGTGATCTTTTCATTGTCATTGGACTCATCAATCTCCACTCTGGTTTCTTCCAATGCTTCTGAGACATGGATGACTTGAGCAACTTGAGCCTCATGTTCATAAGAAAGGCTATTATCAGAACTCTCTTCAGACGCCACACAGAGTTTCTTTAGAGCCTGTTTAGGCTTCTCGTCGGACTTTTCGAGCTCTATGAACTCTTGCGGTGTTTGTCGCTCTTTCCCTCCTCTCTGATCCCTGCTTTGTCTTTCCTCATCAGACGGTAACACGCCGTCATCTGCACCCATGTCCATAAGCTGTCTACGTATGAAGTCTTCATCATCTCCAGAATTGGAACCAGAATCTAGTTTGTAATCCTCACTGCTGGTAGAAGGAGGCCTCGCTCTTCTACTCTGTATCTGAGGTGAGGGTTCACTCTCGCTGCTGTCCTCATGGTATTGCTTTATGATATCAGGTGCTTTGACAGGCAACAGTTTTGCAGTGGTTTCTTTAATGGACATTTCACTGGCTCCCTGTAGCTCTTTAAGTTCTTCCTCAGCTGAGCTGTATGATTCTGTAGAAACTGACAAGATTTCCTGTCCTTGTTGGTCTTTAATATCTGCAGCTTTTAAGGTGTCCACTTTAGCTAGCTCAGAAATGTCTGTAAGACTGGTGTCCATCTGTTTCACAACATCTTCCATTCGTCCTTCTATAGCAGCAGGATGAGTATCTGTAGCCTCTTTTACCTGCGGAATTAAAGAAAACATGAATAAATCTGTCATAATGTAAACATCAAATGGCATTATATTTTTAAAGCACATTTGCATTATATAATATAGGGAAGATTGGGGCAAGTTGTCACACTTTTCCTTCCAGTGAAGATTTTTAGGGTATATTTATTCTTGAAAGTCAATTTCTGCATACCCCCACACCTTTTTGCCAAGAAAAAAGATACAGTTCAAAAGAACACCCTAAAACATTTCAGTAAAAATCTGCCTTCATAATATAGTTGACTATTGCCTGAATGTATACCAGTGTTGATGATTATGTTAGCTTGTTTTGAGCTTGTTATGTTAGAGTGTTTTAAGCTAGGGCCTGGCTATCTCAACAAGTATTGACGCTGACTATCACACCTGGAGTCGTGAGTTCGAATCCAGGGCGTGCTGAGTGACTCCAGCCAGGTCTCCTCAGCAACCAAATTGGCCAGGTTGCTAGGGAGGGAAGAGTCACATGGGGTAACCTCCTCATGGTAGCTATAATGTGGTTCTCGCTCTCGGTGGGTGCATAATTGAGTTGTGCATGGATGCCGTGGAGAATACAGCGACGCCTCCACACGTGCTACGTCTCCGCGGTAACACACTCAACAAGTCACGTGATAAGATGCGCGGATTGACGGTCTCAGACGCGGAGGCAACTGAGATTCGTCCTCCGCCACCCTGATTGAGGCGAGTCACTACACCACCATGAGGACTTAGAGCAAATTGGGATTTGGGCATTCCAAATTGGGGAGAAAAGGGGAAAAAAAGCTACATTGAGCTAGTTGTTTGAGACAAACATACAAAACCTATGCTAGAGAAAACACATTTGGGCAACTGGTATCCAAATCTTATCTTGTTGCCTTTGTGACAACTTGGCCCAGTTTTCCATACTATAATGTAATGTAATATAATGTAGAATAGCATAAACAAGAAATGCACAGTTTAATTATATACAGGAAAACATAGCTGCTTCTCGCATTGCTTTTGTAAGTAGTAATGCTATACCTTTACTACATCTGTCTCAGTTAGCACTGCTGAAAGCATAGAAACTGATCCCGCCTCAGGTTGTGTCTCGCCTTCTGTGCTTTTGCCTGTTTCTTTCAAAGTGACCTCAGCAGCAGTATAAACAGCTTTCTGAGTCTCTGCAGAAGGTACTGATGACACCACAGCCCATTCCTCAGCAGCTGTTGCCTTCTCAGTCTTGAATGCTGTGTCCACCTTTAATTTGCTATCAGCAGCAGGACCTGGGCCGACAATGGGCTGAGGAGTGACTATAGCAGCAGTATCTGTAGAAAGAGAATCAGCTGAAGTTGTCACCACTGCCTTTGCAACTGTTTGCTCCTCCTCTGCTTGCTTTCCAGGTGATGGATTTGGTGTAGATGTCTGTGTGGACACAGGGGTCTCGGAGAGCTGTGTTTTGGGTGCAACTGTGGGTGTGGCTGTTGTGGATGCGGTTGTTGGCATTTTTCCCATGTCTCCCAGCTGCCCAGATAGAGCTCTCTGTGTTTGACAATTCAAACACAGCCACTCGACCTACAAAACAAAAACAGATATACATTCATTGAGAATTGGTATGCTATTTAGAGCCAACGGTAAGAATACACTCGAAAGAACAAGCCTTAGCTCAGGCAAATAACTGTTATTTTTATGTTAGGACAATATAGGTGTAACAACTCTAGGCATATTGTTGAACGCTTATAGAAGAGAACAGTGTTTCCCAACCACTGTGCCATGGCACACAATCTGAAAGATTGTCAGGTGTGCCTTGGAAAATTAACAAATTCCACAAAAATAAATAAATGCATGAATTTCAGGGTTCCAAATTCCTCACCCTTTGGAGAAATTCGCTGTTTTGAAACCATAATCGGTCACTTTTGTGATTGTGAAGAGCAATGATTAATGTGTAGAAGTGAGTGATATTTATACGTGTAAAGGGTCATCACATGACTCGCGTCAGCACTGCAGAATACATTGAAGTCTATGAAGCGAGTGATATTTATACGAGTAAAGGGTCATCACATGACTCGTGTCAGCGCTGCAGAACACATTGAAGTCTATGAAGCGAGTGATATTTATACGAGTAAAGGGTCATCACATGACTTGAGTCAGTGCTGCAGAACACATTGAAGTCTATGAAGCGAGTGATATTTATACGAGTAAAGGGTCATCACATGACTCGTGTCAGCTGCAGAACACATTGAAGTCTATGAAGCGAGTGATATTTATACGAGTAAAGGGTCATCACATGACTCGTGTCAAGCTGCAGAACACATTGAAGTCTATGAAGCGAGTGATATTTATACGTGTAAAGGGTCATCACATGACTCGTGTCAGTGCTGCAGAACACATTGAAGTCTATGAAGCGAGTGATATTTATACGTGTAAAGGGTCATCACATGACTCGCGTCAGCACTGCAGAATACATTGAAGTCTATGAAGCGAGTGATATTTATACGAGTAAAGGGTCATCACATGACTCGCGTCAGCACTGCAGAATACATTGAAGTCTATGAAGCGAGTGATATTTATACGTGTAAATGGTCATCACATGACTCGCGTCAGCACTGCAGAATACATTGAAGTCTATGAAGCGAGTGATATTTATACGAGTAAAGGGTCATCACATGACTCGCGTCAGCACTGCAGAATACATTGAAGTCTATGAAGCGAGTGATATTTATACGTGTAAAGGGTCATCGTAATCAATCGTAATCGTAATCCTTTTATTGTCATTGTAACCTGTACAACGAAATTTAAAAGTGCCAAACAGTTGGTGCATCAATAAAATCAATATCAATATAAAAATACACACACACACACACCACCATTCATTCTGTCATAGTTATTGCACAATCTAACTATATAGTATTGTTTTATGAATGTTTTTTATGGCATTAAGGGTGGTTATTGCTGTTGGATAAAAACTGTTTTTAAGTCTGTTTGTTCTTGATTTGATTGTCCTGTATCGTCTGCCTGATGGCAACAGTTCAAACAAGAAGTGACCGGGATGGAAAGTGTCTTTAATAATGCTCTGGGCTTTTTTGGCACAGCGAGCACTGTGAAGGTCAACCATTGTAGGGAGGGGGCAACCGACTATCTTCTGGGCCATGTTAATGACCCGTTGGAGAGCCTTTTTCTGGGCTACTGTGCAGCTACTAAACCACACACATAGGCAGTATGTTAAGATAGATTCTATGGAATCTTGACTCGCGTCAGCGCTGCAGAATACATTGAAGTCTATGAAGCGAGTGATGTTTATACGAGTAAAGGGTCATCACATGACTTGTGTCAGCGCTGCAGAATACATTGAAGTCTATGAAGCGAGTGATATTTATACGAGTAAAGGGTCATCACATGACTCGCGTCAGCACTGCAGAATACATTGAAGTCTATGAAGCGAGTGATATTTATACGTGTAAAGGGTCATCACATGACTCACGTCAGCACTGCAGAACACACTGAAGTCTATGAAGCGAGTGATGTTTATACGTGTAAAGGGTCATCACATGACTCGCGTCAGCACTGCAGAATACATTGAAGTCTATGAAGAGAGTGATATTTATACGTGTAAAGGGTCATCACATGACTCACGTCAGAGACCCCAGTTACTGAACTCATTTAAATTCACCAAGAAAACGCTTCTAAACATAAACAAGTCCTTTATTACTTTCTGCTATCAAAGCAACTGCAAGCTTTCATTCTCTCTTCCAAATACATGTTTTCAGTGTTTATTGTGCACACCTCCCACTTTTTTATGTGTCAAACTGGTAAAATCACCCCTCTGTGACGCCTTCTGTAACTCTTGTTGGCCAATGCGGGCGATGGCGCTGTGGTCAGCCTCCAAAACCAAATTAAAACCGCCATGAGAAGTCGTCTGTCCGAGGCAAAGATGCAAAATCTAATGACAATCACCTCCGCATCAGTCTCTCTTGATGCGTTTGATTACGCACAGGCGAGTTTAAGTCGATGCGGACCAGGAGGAAGGTTTGAGTTCTGTTCTGTTCATTATTTACGTGTTTTGTTCATATTTTAATCGTATTGGTTTTTTGTGATATTGCGATGTTCATATGTCGTGTTTTAGTGGGCTCTGCTGAAACAGTCATCTGCTTCATGTCATGTTTTAGTGGAGAATAGAATATGTTATAGAAAATGAGGTTTCCAAGAAACACTGGAATCCTACAACACTAATGTTACCAAAAATTCTGAGGTAGTTTCATGTTTTTATTTCTTCACATGAAATATGCTTGAAATAACATTTAACATCCTTAGGGCAAATTGCATGTAATTTAAAGAAACATTGCTGAAGACTAAAGAATAAATGCACAAATGCTCCGTCCTCAGCCAATCTTAGCATGAACAGTAAAACAGATGTCTCGCTCCCTACAGAATCAAAGAGGAAATGCCATTTGGACTCTAACGGCATGTGTTTACATGTGTGGGAGTGTAAGTGTGTGTGAGAGAGAGAGAGAGAGAGAGAGAGAGAGAGAGAGAGAGAGAGAGAGAGAGACAAGTATATATATACTTGTGTGATATATATATATATATATATATATATATATATATATATATATATATATATATATATATTCATGCCGAAAAGGCCTATTCACAAAGTTTTGATGATAGAAGCAACATTTTCTTAGAAATAGCAATGCAAGTAAAATAATTTTTAAAGCAGGGGTTATGCAAATGCTTCCTGAAAGGAACTAAATTGAAAGACAAATCCCAAAACTAACTCCAGACAGCAACTCGAACTCCTTTACAACATGCAGAAGCTGTTCTGCAAGATCAAAATCTCCTTATTTATCGATGATTTGTCACTCTCTAAAATGACATTTCAGTAACGATCACAATAATATATTAGGTGTAGATTACAACTCTGCTTTTGAATTTGCAGTTAATAAAATGTATTACCAAAACAACATGAAAACAATAGAATTGGTCCTTGAAAGCACTCGAGGGCACTGCCAAGCTTCATATGGAACAAAGAGTTTCTAATAAAGATCACAATGAAAGTATGCATCCAGTAAACAAACTTACTAACCAAAACAAATATCAACATGATATGCCAGAGAACTAACATGCAGCAGCGATTTTAGGATTTTGATTCTTAGGGGGGAGTGACACTACTAGATGTGCACCATTTTCTCCCAATTTGGAATGCCCAATTCCCACTAATAGGTCCTTGTGGTGGCGCGGTTACTCGCCTCAATCCAGGTGTCGGAGGACAAGTCTCAGTTGCCTCCGCTTCTGAGAGCGTCAATCCGCGCATCTGATCATGTGACTCGTTGTGCATGACACCGTGGAGACTCACAGCATGTGGAGACTCATGCTACTCTCCACGATCCACACACAACTCACCACACGCCCCATTGAGAGAACCACTAATCACCACCACGAGGAGGTTACCCCATGTGACTCTACCCTCCCTAGCAACCGGGTCAATTTGGTTGCTAAGGAGACCTGGCTGGAGTCACTCAGCATGCACTGGATTCGAACTCGCGACTCCAGGTGTGATAGTCAGCATCAATACTCACTGAGATACCCAGATGTGCACATTTAGTATATTCCACTCTTTATATTTTTTTACTGTGTTTACATAATGCAAGATAGCAAGCTAATGTGCATTTATAATATTGTCATTGTCTATACTAAACACATTTTAAAAAAGAGAAAAACCCTCCACAAAGAGACTTTAATTTCAATTGAATAACCCTGGTAATATACTGTATATATAGAACATATATAATTAATATAAATATGCATATAGGGAAGGAGGTATTGCCCCAAGTGAAGGAGTTCACGTACCTCGGGGTCTTGTTCACGAGTGAGGGGACAATGGAGCGGGAGGTTGGCCGGAGAATCGGGGCATCGGGGGCGGTGATGCACTCGCTCTATCGCACCGTTGTCACGAAAAGAGAGGTGAGCCGGAAGGCAAAGCTCTCGATCTACCGGTCAATTTTTGTTCCTACCCTCACCTATGGTCATGAAGGCTGGGTCATGACCAAAAGAACTAGGTCACGAGTACAAGCGGCCGAAATGGGCTTCCTCAGAAGGGTGGCGGGCTTCTCCCTTAGAGATAGGGTGAGGAGCTCAGTCATCCGTGAGGAGCTCGGAGTAGAGCCGCTGCTCCTTTGCGTCGAAAGGAGCCAGTTGAGGTGGTTTGGGCATCTGGTAAGGATGCCCCTGGCCACTCCCTAGGGAGGTGTTTCAGGCACGTCCAGCTGGGAGGAGGCCTCGGGGAAGACCCAGGATTAGGTGGAGAGATTACATCTCCACACTGGCCTGGGAACGCCTCGGGGTCCCCCAGTCAGAGTTGGTTAATGTGGCTCGGGATATGGAAGTTTGGGGCCCCCTGCTGGAGCAGCTGCCCCCGCGACCCGACTTCGGATAATCGGTTGAAGATGGATGGATGGATGCATATAGATTAGTACACTTATTTGTTTAGTTACCATTTCTGTAAATCACTCTTTTACATCAGTAGGAGGAAACAAATGCACATAAACATTCACTACCGAAAGAAGTCTAATTATACTTTATTAAATCAGCGTGTCTACTAAGAGACATTAGCGGTGTTTAAATATCATAAGTGTTTTCCATAGCCTAAAAGCAGTTACAGGTTTTAATTTCATCCTAATGTCATTGTAATATAATTTGTCACTTTTACTCTTAATTAATCCAGACCCGTTCTCTCCTTGTTAAATGAGATTACTGAATTAAACGAGCAATCATCTGCTCGTCTGCTTCAGTCGGTCAAAAGATAGGCTAAGAGGAATTTCAGCACCCCTAATAGGGTCTAGAGCTAACAGGTATAAACTAGTTTCCCCATTGAACTCCTATTTCGGAACACATAACCAGAAATGCATGTGGCTGTAAAAAGAAGCACGACAATCTCATGACTCCATCGACGCTGCCTGAAACACGGTGCACTGCACGTGTTTTCGGTAAAAGGTGCAATCATCACCTCTAATTAGAAACTTGACACTGCCTCATGCATATGCAAATCACAAGAAGCCTGATTCAACTCACAACACCACCAGAGCAGAGACACCAATCGGCACATTAATTAACAATAAAGGGAACCAATCATCTTTTCCAGGACGAACGCAGAGAATGTCCTCATCAACGCTGCTTGTTATGATTGTACATAGACGTGTCGGGAGCTGCTGGTGCATTAAATAAGACTGCATACTGCACAACAGCTTGGCACAGGAAAATATCCAGAAAGTGCTTAATTAAAGACTTTCCTGGTGCAATAATCAATTTGCAGGAATAAAAAGACGAGTGAACAGTATTGACAGCACTGCGGTTTCAATCACATGATAACATTGGGGCTTTTCAACGACGTTTCTTTACGAATATTCTTCCTCTGCATTTTCTAAACGATGTATAGCCCTTTTCCTGCTTGATTATTTCTGTCCAGATCTGAGAAAA
This sequence comes from Xyrauchen texanus, assembly GCF_025860055.1. Lineage (NCBI taxonomy): Eukaryota > Metazoa > Chordata > Actinopteri > Cypriniformes > Catostomidae > Xyrauchen > Xyrauchen texanus. The sequence goes on along the minus strand of NC_068304.1, from coordinate 40,443,718 downwards.
TGGAAAGGCAGACATATTGTTTATGATTCAAACTTGGCCACGTTGTTTATATTCATTTTATAAAGACCAGTTAAGGAGAGCTTTCACATGCTTAGATCAATTATTTTTCAAATCTGGCTTGTATATTTGTTAGTTTTAAATCTTAAGCTCTGAAACAATGGGAGAAAGTGAAGGGAACTATGGCAACTAAGTGTTTATGATCTTACAGTACCTTACATGCTTCCATAAAAACCTAATAGAGTGCACAGGAAAATCTCTAGTGTTCAGATTTCAGGGACAGTGTTAAATACACAGTGTCGTCATTGTTTTAACATTATTTGGTAATACAGATATCACTGGCAGTTTTGTCTGCCAGACAGTAACTAATTTTCTATCCAAAAAATTTTGGCAAAATAAAATTTAGCACATCAAAGCGAAGCTAAAATTAAGTGTTGACATAATATTTTTCCGTTTAACTGTAGCACATAAACTATATGTCGATACTTCAAATGTCGTGAAAAACTGGTTTGGAAACACTTTGTCGAGAAAATGAGCATTAGTGCAAAAATGTATTGTCACATGACAGAATTTGCCCCAATCGTTAGCTTGTGTTGATCATGACGACAAGGTATACATCCTTGAAAGCCAATTTATTGTACGTGAAGCATTACTCACACTGTTATGGATTGGTATACGGCACACCTGCACAGATCTGATGCTGCGTCATGACACTTCCAGGAGTGCCAACACGAATATCTCGTATCATGCACCGGTTATCGACAAGTGCAAGGAGAACAAATGAATGGCCACTCTTTGCGATTCATTTAATCGTGGTAGCCATCTGTTTATTTACTAAAGTTGCTTCAAAATAATAGATGGCCGTCACGGAATTTCTACGCACAAAGATGTTTTAAATTATAAATATACATAATACTGGAGAAAAGCATCAGTGTGCTTTTTGGAACGCTAACATAAAGCCCAATTCTATTGAACTATTGTTTAGTTTACTTTTGAAAAAATGCCGGCAAAATTCCCTGTATTATAAGGAAATTAGCCTACCAGTTGAATAAAACATGAATTAAAATAATTAATTAACAAATGAAAAATATTATATTGTTAGACCTATATCTGCCTTTTCTTTACACACACTTAAATGAGCTTTACCCTGTTCTGTAGATGAATAAAGTCGTTCTCAGAATGTTCTGGACTTTTCTCAAGACTATAAACTATCTGAACTATTTGTCCAATGCCGAGTTCACTTTCAGAAAACAAACTTTTGAACATTTTCAAACGTTTAAATACTTTAAATCGAACCCTCTTTACCTCGGATCACATTTACTGCTTCCTCAGAAAATATAAATTTGCATTATGAAGTTAAATTAATTTGAGATGATAATCAAGTTCAGTTGGTGGTTAAAAGTCACTGAAGAAATATGCGGGACATGATGCAGTTGTGATGCTTTAGATGAGATGTTTATAATATTGAATATGAGGAATGTATCATATATGTAACACTGATATTACACGCATCAATGTTTCTTTAATATCTGTCACACATCATAAACACATCAATGGACTGAAAGTTTCCCCCAATACTTGCTGCAGGTCGCCAGCTTGAACAGGGCCATGATGATAACTGAACCGTAACCGATGGCAACCTGCGATAGGCACAACATCAGGACCAATATTACAGTCCTATCAGAAGAGCAACTGCTCCCTTTTGAGTGCAATTTGCATTTTGTAGTGACACGACTTACAGTTTGGGGAAAAAAATACTGCCAAGCATGAGACACAAGTTTTGCATTTTGTCAGTCTGCCCGTACTACAGCAAGGGAAAAATTAGCATGAAATATAATTTGGATTGAAAGATGAATTTGTAACCCAAGTTATATATTATAGGTGCCTCCCCGGCATTGCAGAGTCTGATACCGTATTGATTCCTGGCAGCGGTATTTGGCAACAGTTACAGCGGCTAATATACTGTGCTTTCATCCACCATCGCTTCAGTAGAGTCTCAATAAATCAGGTCCAATGATAATAGAAAATCTTGACCTACTAATCTGTAATAAGCAGAGAGCTCGCCACTGAGGGCACAAAACTAACCCGTGCCGCCCACAGAGTGACAGAGGGCAGATACACAGGGACACAGAGGAAGAGACGGTTTTTAATATAATTTGCATCTCTTATTCTTGCGTGCCTCAGCAAAATGTTGAATTGAAGACGTGCAATTGAGCTGAGCTTCTAGTTTAATTTGAATGCGGTCTCTATGAAATCTGTAAATGTTTCAGTAAAAATGAACAAATTAGCATTTTCACCTTAGCTAAATTTTTGAAGCCGGATATACACTGTGCAGTTGTTCCCCCCTCTGTCATTTATAATTGTTACTTTTATGGCAATTTTCCACGGCACGTTACGGTTAAACTCGACTCGCTTTACGTTTCTGAGCTTGCATTTCCACTGCAGTTTAGTGCCGCCTCAACGTGGGTGGGATTATAGACTGATCATCTTAGTTGCGCCGCCTCTACTGCCGTGACATAATCAATAAACAATAACACGACCACTAGCTGTTAGCGACTAGCTCATTGTGCTGCATAAAGCAGTTGTTGCATGGTTAAATTGGTCTGGTTGTTTTAGAAGCTTTCCAGTAGCTGGTCAACTAAATAAAGTGAAGCTTTCAAGCAGAGTATAGAGTTGGCGTAACAAAACGTACCATCCTCCATCATGACTCCAACAACACTCTCCCTCCCATCGCGCAACGGTTTAGCTAGCGTCCATTTGGTCGAACCACTTCCACTTTTCCTTGATGGTTCTGTAGTCAGTTTAAAGTAATTTTTTTACTTTTCCCTACACTGTTGTTGGTCCAGTGTTAGCCGTGTGTGGCCAACAGCTGAAACACTTCCTGAGAGACTTTATGGCTTTTGCATCATTTCGTTCGTCGCTAACGAGTGGACAGCCTGCACCTCGTTTATTGACCAAAGTGTGGTTTTGTGCACAGCCATTTATTTTTACAATTTTACAGTTGTGTGAACAAATTACACTGCTATCGCTGTTGCTAACTTTGAAACTAGCGGGTTGATGTCGCGTGTCGAAAATCCAGTGATGCAGGTAGTGACGATTCTCCCTGACCAATCAGTGATCTGCAGGATTTTGACGTCACATTTAGTATCGGCTCACTTGGAACCTCGACCGAGGTGGTACTAAAAAAGTATCCACAGTGGAAATCCCCCAAAAAAGCGAGCAGAGTCGAGTCGAGTTGTTCCACAGTGGAAAAGCCCCATTAGATTGTACAATATGACCCAAGTTTTAATTGTGCAGTCACAATGTGAAGACGACACTAATTAAAGGGATATTTGTGTGGTATATAATATAAACAAACTCTAATCAACATTTTGAACTGAATGACTCTCTCTGTTGCTCTCTTTCGCTCCTATACACACACACACACACACACGCACACAAACACACACACAAACACACGCGCGCACACACCACACGCACACGCGCGCTACTTCTTTGTTCATATTGTACATTATACAAGAAACCTCCTAATTTATGAAAATATTAATTTTAACAACCGGACCCCAACTATTCAGTTCAATTCTTGTTTACTTCTAATAATCTACACAATCAAAACTTAAGTAGACTTCAAAGTAAAAGTAAAAGATAAATCTTGGGATTTTAAGTATTGATATTGGAATGGTTCAAATGAAATCATGATTAATCGGAAAATCATTGTTTTTGGCCCTACACACGACTGCCCATATTTACTCATGAACAGACATTTTGTGTCCCGTTCGGCATAATGTGGTGGTTCGTTTCAGATTAGCCGCTGTTCACCCGATGGCCAGTCCACCCCTGATCGGCCCCAAAGTGTGTCGGCTCACCGGGAAAATGCCCGGTATGCCAGATTACCAGTCCAGCCCTGCATGCACATCAAAAACTAAATCACACCTATTTATTTAGAGCAAGAAACCTTGACGAACATTTCAAGTGGACTTCAAATAATGAAAAAATTGTGCATAATGTGACCCCATTCAAAACTATGAGACAACATATTATAGTTATTTATAATCCACATAAATATCACAAGCTCAGTCTCTACCATCAACAAGCAAAACACTTTAAAAGCAGCATTTCAAACTTTTGTAGAACATAAACATCGAAAACATAGTCTGCGTGAAATAAAACATCACCTCAGCCAAAAATATGCAAGTCCTCTTGGGTCTGATGACAGCAATCTTGAAGCCACTGTCATGACGCTAGCTGAGGTAGATTCAAATCAAAATCTATTTTGGGCAACAGTGTGCCAGATGTGGACATGGCATATAACTATGATGTCTTAAAACCACACATCAACCTTTGAAGCTAAGCCTACAGCTTTACATGCGACAGATAATAGTGAGAATGCTTTGCCATGTCACATGTTGTTTGGGCCGACAGTATTGTGCTTTTAACATCAGAAGCACATGGTCTGTTTTCTTGAAGGTGAATGATATCAGAAGGCCGTGTCAAAGGCTCATATTAAGGACAATTTTACAAGACACCGATAATGTCATATTTGAAAGGACAAAATGACAATGATATGATTTAGCACATAAAACACAAGGCTGTCTGTTTCTGGGCTGTCTTACTCTACTATAGGCTACAGAAGAACAAATACCACTCACGCAGTTTATAAACTGCCTTAGCGCTTCGATTTTGAGCTCTGGGCATCTCGCCAAATAAAAGTTGTTCACATTTGCAATGCAGAATACATGCATAATTCGACTATTTCCACTATTTCCCCAGCTTTGAATCCACAAGTCACTTAATTTCTTAGATGGATTTAATCAACACCCTCTGCACTGCTTTTTATTGTCTGGACCGGGAAGAATGTCAATCAGTCATTGGTCCCTTCAGTACACTAATGCATTTATTGGCACTTTTGCTGCATACTCAGCCCACGTGGAGTTTTAGTAAAATTGCAATGATTTGTAAAGAGCCATCTGCTGCGTGAGGGGGCATAAAAGAGGTTATGAACAACTCCATTGTGAATCCACCGCCCAGATTTTCTGTCTATCAAACTCACACACCCAAGGATATCAACTGATTAGTCATCAACACATAACTAGAGCTCTGGCTTGAAAAAACATCAGTCAGGCGAGCTTAATTTGTAGACACCACCAAACAAGATGTATTCAGGCGTAAAGCCCCATAGAGAGTTTGAAGGACTTCGCTGAGGGAATACAATTAAAGCTGCGTACACACTGCCAGCGACTTCCGGCGACACGAGCTGTCGCGACTGTTGGCGACTAGATGTGGGCGTGTCCAGCGACGCGACAAAGTTGAGACAAGTTCAACTTTATTGAAATGAAGAGCGACTAACGGAAGCGACAGCCAATAGGAGAGAAGACGGGAGAGCTCACGTGATCTCTCTCTCTCTTTCTCTCTCTCAGCTCCTGCATTAACGGAAAGATGGATGAAAGGCTAATTCTTGCTGTTAGCAATGTTCCAGTGCTCTATGATATGGATATGGTATATCCAGCCGCAGCTCTTGCACCAGCCGGTGGTACTAGCCGTGCTGACTCCGAGATGGAATGGTTTTGTGGACCCAGACAGACCGGCGTTTGCGTTTTCGCCGCAGATAAACAGCCGCTATGGCAAAGAGCACGCCTTGTTTCTCATTCATCTTTGATATAAAGCATTTCATGTACTGATTCCATTTATATTTAGTCTTTTCCCTCCAAAATGTTTGTTTTTAGCGCCAAGAAAAGCGATTCGCTCTCAACAGCAATGGAATGACATTTATAAACGTTACTAGGCAACCAGTAGTGGGAACACCCACTAGCGACTTCACCGCCAGCCACTGGCAACCTGCAGCGACAAAGTCACTGGCAGTGTGTACGCAGCTTAAGTTTTAGGGAGACAAACTAAAACTTAAGCTTCAGCAATCTCTATTAAACTTCCACACACAAGACCATTATTGTGCGTATATCTTTTGAGTAAATGACACCCACATAATAATAAAATATTGAAAGAATAATGAAAGTTTTGCCACTCCCGAATAAACTAAAGCTTCATCAACATAGACCTTAAAGGGAAAGATCAGCCAAAAATACAATACAAACAACAGACTGACAGTGAATAGTATATATATATATATATGGATATTTGGAGTAATTGATGACAGAATTTTCATTTTGGGGTGAACTAAACCTTTAACTGAAAAGAAAAAAACAAATACTCTTAAATAATAATAATAAAATAAACGTACCTGTTCATATTGAGGCATGGGGTTAAATCCACAGAGATGGCATACTACAGTCTTACATTCAGTGCAGGTATTGTAATTAGGAGGATCCTTTGAGCCAATGTTAATCTCCACGTTACAGAGTGGGCAGGTTGATGGAGCCGCCTGTGGTACACTTTCAGGCTTGTCCTTTTCAGATGTAATTATTTTGGCCATACTGGGTTGCTCTGGCTTATATACAGTGGATGCTTTAGTCTCATTGCCAGTAGGTATCTTGCCAGAGTCTGGTGTTGCAACAGATCCCTTGCGATCCGTCAGTGGTGTAGATTTGGCTGAGGTTTGAGTTGGCAGTAAGCCTTTTTGAGAAGTTGGTGGTGAGGTTTCTGGTTTCCCCACATCTTGCTTTATTGCATGTGGTTTGGTGTCTCTGATCTGCAAAATCTTACCAGAGTCTGGTGCCACTGCAGATCCTTTACGAGACATGGGTGGTGTCATCTTAACAGACATCTGGGAAGCTATGGAGCCCTTTCGAGACGTCGGTGGTGTGGTGGAAGGCTCATCTTGAACAGCCGAGGAGATCAGATTAGACGCTGAGCTAAATAATGAGGACCCAAAGCCCATAACTTTCCCAGAGACGGCAGAAACGGACTGTGGTGAGGGTGACCGAGATCTAGCAGTTTCTGTCAGACCACCAAATCTAAAGAACTTCCCAGTGGTTGACTCGGGTGGTTTAGAAGGAGCAGATTGTGCTTTAGCGCCACCTAATCCAAAACCAAAGAAGCTTGATTCTTGTTTTGGAGGTTGTACCTCTGAAAGTGGTGCAGAGTTGCGTGGCTGCTGTAGAGTTTGTGCAGGCTTCGGTAGTTCTTTACTTGATGTGATTGCATCAGTTGCCTTGGCATCGGTTTCTGGCTTTGGTTGAGGCCCAGGAATGGAGATCTCTTTCTTTAATTCCTGAGAAGGGACATTTTTCTTTTTTGCTTCAGCTGTGGTCGACTGTTCATTAGGTTTGGGCTCAAGTGGAGCTGTAGGAGAAATTTCAACTGTGGACAGAGTTTGGTCATCCTTCACTAAAGGAACTGGCTGAGGTTTGAATGTGAGATTTTCAGATGTTTCCATTCCTGCTTGGGATCGTTTTACCTGGCAATTCAGGCAGAGCCACTCATTTCCCTGCAAAACAAATTAGAGCAATCAATGGCAAAACATCATAACATGCTCTACTCTGAAGTTTTTCTGGAATGTAATAAAAAATAAAACCCTGCTGAAAAACAAAACAGCCTGAGCCGGTTTGCTGGACTTATCTGGTTCAAGCTTCCAGCTTAGCTGGTTAAATTGGGAGGTCAGCTTGTCTCCCAGTCTGACCAGCAGAAAAGTGCCAAAATCTCTGTAAAAAACAGCCAACTGACCAACTAAACCAGGTTGAGGGACCAGCTCAGGCCAATCAAACAGTGTAGCCTGGTTTTAGCTGTGTTTTATGTTTGTGGGCTTGTTTGTTTTCACACTGATTGTGTGGTGCATGCATTTTTTACCATTTTACATATCTGTAAGTGAATAATAGATTATCGTGAGAAATGAGCGAGTGAGAGTCAAACACTGTTTTTGTAACTCATTTTTTAACTACATTATTACATAAAACAACTGCCTCAAGATACTGCTATACACTGATTCTTGGGAATTACAGAATATTGGCTCACCACGTTTTCAGCATGAATATACAGTTAATTACCTCTATTCAGTATTGCATTAAAAAGGCAATATGCTGCCAAAAAAGTCAATTATGGACTCAGCAGCATGCAAGTAAACAGATTTCAATTTAAGTAAAATCATTCAGCATTTACCAGAATTATACTGACAAAAGTGCTTTGTGTTTTCTGTCATAAGAGTGCAAATAAGTTAGTGTACTGTTCATAACTCTGAAAATAAGAAGCTGTTTACAAGGCCAAAAAGAGCTAATTAAAACATGGATTAGGAACGCGGCTAACCATTTACAAGTTTGTATTCAATATTAACATTAACATTGGTGGAGTCTGGGTAGCTCAGCGAGTATTGACGCTGACTACCCTCCTGGAGTCGTGAGATCGAATTCACGGTGTGCTGAGTGACTCCAGTCAGGTCTCCTAAGCAACCAAACTGGCTCGGTTGCTAGGGAGGTTAGAGTCACATGGGCTAACCTCCTTGTGATCGCGATTAATGGTTCTCACTCTCAATGGGGCGCGTTAAGTTGTGCGTGGATTGCATGGAGTAGCATGAGTCTCCACATGCTGTGAGTCTCAGCTGTGTCATGCACAACGAGCCACGTGATAAGATGCGTGGATTGATGGTTTTGGAAGCGGAGGCAACTGAGACTTGTCCTACGCCCCCCGGATTGAGGTGAGTAACCGTGCCACCACAAGGACCTAGTATGTAGTGGGAATTGGGCATTCCAAATTGGGGGAAAAGGGGATAAAAAAAAAAAAACATTAACATTGAATTTCTGTTGCCCATTGCTCACCCCTAACATAACCCTAATTAACCCTAACCCATATGTTGCATACACAATTTCTTTCACCCTGGCTATAAACAGTATAAAGTGATTTTAATCCTGTTGAAATGCCAAATATCTCACCTCTGTTTGATGAGGCATTGGATTAAATCCGCACTGGCCACAGACGGTAGTCTTGCATTCAGTGCATGTGTTAAAAGTCTTGCCATCCTTGGAACTAATGTTGAGTTCCACTTTGCATAGTGGACATCTGGTTGGGATGGCTTTAGGAACAGGTTCTTGAGATGGTTGGAGTGTTGTGATTGGCTTGATTTCTGGTTTCTTCTCCACTTTTCCCTCCTCTTGCTTTTGTGGTGCATGTGGTTTGGTGTCTCCGATCTGCAAAATCTTACCAGAGTCTGGTACCACGGCAGATCCTTTGCGAGACGTGGGTGGTGTCTTCTTCACAGACATCTGGGAAACTGTGGAGCCCTTTCGAGAAGTCGGTGGTGTGGTGGAAGGTTCATCTTGAACAGCCGAGGAGATCAGATTAGACGCTGAGCTAAATAATGAGGATCCAAAGCCCATAACTTTCCCAGAGACGGCAGAAACGGACTGCGGTGAGGGTGACCGAGATCTAGCAGCTTCTGTCAGACCACCAAACCCAAAGAGTTTCCCAGTGGTTGACTCAGGCAGTTTAGAAGAATCAGGTTGTGCTTTAGCGCCACCTAATCCAAAACCAAAGAAGCTTGATTCCTGTTTTGGTTGTACTGCTTGAAGGGGTGGAGCAGATTTGCTAAGAGACTCCGAAGGCTCCTTTAAGGGTGTGCCAGTTTGTTCTTGCTTTGGTCCTTTTGGATCTGATGTTTCCTTCTTTTGCAAAGATGCAGGTTGTGCCTTTATGATACTCTCTAGCAGTTTTGACTCTTTCATTTGGACATCCACTGAAACATGAGTTTTTTCTGAGATTGCTGAAGCTTCAGTTTTATTGGTTTCAGGTATTTTCTTCTCAGGATGAACATCTTTCTTCAGGGCTTCTGTAAAATCAGGAGCTACTTTCGTTGACACTAATGGTGGTGCTCCTTGTGGTATATTTGCAGTTCTCTGAGTAGATGCTGAGGTGTTGACATTGTCAGGCTCTTCATGAGACTTTAATTTTTGTGGTTCCATTCCATTTAATGCTCGCTGTGTCTGGCAGTTTAGACAAAGCCATTCATTCATCTGTAATGAGTGAGTAAAATGTGTTGAATTACTTCTTCCATCTCATCACATGGGAATATTCCATTTGTTTGGTAACAAATGAAGAGTAACAAGACTGAAAAGTAAAGGCACTTTGCTGAACAGACATGGTCCCATGTCAAGTCTTAGTGTTTTGGCACGAGTACACGTCAAGTCTTAAATCTCTTTTGGTAAAACTTTCTATAAGGGATGCTCCGATACAAAATCTGTGTACTGATACGATATATGACAACATCTGCCAATACCGATAGTCTTGTGGTTCTGCTTTTTATACTACCTAGTTTCAAATCACAAACTGCATAAAAAAATCGCAAACACATATTCCTTGCAGTGTCGGTCCTGATTATTGGCTGTTTTTAAACAATCGGCCAATTGGCTGAAACAATGTGTCGCTGATACATAGATGCATCTCTATTTTCTATATGCTGCAGGTAAGATTTATAAACCTTGTTGCAGGACAATTAATGCCACATCTCTTTAAAAGTATTACTCTAGAGATTTTCAAGGAAAGTAAGCAAATTACACACATTTTTACAGGAAAATGCACACTCCTTTGTGTCTAAACAGTGTTGCAATATTTAGGGAAAATATATCACCTTGTACACAAAGTCTTGTGTTCTTTAATTTCTTTAATTTTCAAATCTTTAATTTGGAGTACAAGTCAAGTCTCAAGTCATGTTTTTTTTTACTCAAATGGGACTCGGGTTGAGCCTCAGAAAGTTTAAATTTCTGTTGCTGCATGTGTTCATCAACAATTAACAATAGTGACATATAAATGGTAAATGGTCTGCACTTATATAGTGCCTTTTTAACCTTTACAGTATTCAAAGCACTTTACAATGTGACTCATTCGCCCATTCATACACACATTCATACACCAATGGCAGCAGAGCTGCATGTAAGGTGCTAGCCCGCCATTGGGAGCAACTTGGGGTTCAGTGTCTTGCCCAAGGACACGTCAGCATGTGGAGTCGTGTGGGCAGGGATTCGAATCACCAACCCTGCGATTAGTGGCCGACCCCCTCTACCAACTGAGCCACAGCCGCCCCATGTCTCTTACCTCTGAGCCACATGTCTCTTACCTCTGTTTGATGAGGTGTTGGGTTGAATCCACAGAGGTTACAAACAACGTTCTTGCACGCGGTGCAGGTATTGTAGTTAGGACTATCCTTTGACCCCACATTAAGGTCCACCTTGCAAAGTGGACAAGATTTGGTATCTGCTTTAGGAGCTGCTCTAGCCACTGCCAAAGCTTCAGATGCTGAAGTAGCGTGTTGCATCCTCTTCTCAGCTGGTTTGTGTTCCTTTAGTTTGTCTGTTATAGCTGTTTTTGTATCATCAATCGGTGGAACATTTTGGGAAGCCTGCAAGGCTACAGATCCTTTTCGAGAAGCAGGTGGTGTTGGAGAAGTCTTTACTGATGTTTGGGAAACTACAGAACCCTTGCGAGAAATTGGCGGCGTTGAAGTCTTTGCTGAAATTTCAGAAACTGTAGATCCCCTTTGTGGAGTTGGTGGAGTTTTCGATGACTCATCCTGAACAGCGGAGGAGATCAGATTAGTTGCAGAGTTCAAGAAGGACGATCCAAAGCCCAGAACCTTTCCCGAGACAGCGGTCACAGAGGGCTGAGGAGACTCAGATCGAGCACCACCAAAACCAAAGCTGAAGAAACTAGATTCCTCTTTAGGAAGTTCAGGTTTTGATAGTGGGAAGACATCATGTTTCGGCATTGCAATGGGTTCTGTGGTAGCTGCAGTGGGTGTTTGCATGGGTTTTTTCTCTTTATCCTCTGCAGCAGCTGGTGCCTTGTCCTTCTCAATTATATCTGGCTTCTTCTGTGGAGAAAATTGAATTGGTGTAGGAGTAGGAGCCTCTTTGTTTTGCAGTATTGTCTGTGCAATTTGTGGCTGTGGTTCTGCAGAGGAGGCTCTCTTCATCTGGCAGTTCAAACATAGCCATTCCTTAACCTATATGATCAGAATAGGAATTTTAATTCAATCACTGAAATACGTGAAAGGAGATACTATTTAAATTCCAGATGCACCTCACTAAAAGAATTAATAAAGTTTTCTTACCTCTGTTTGGTGTGGCATGGGATTAAATCCACACAGATTACAAACAGTGTTCTTGCATTCAGTACAGGTGTTGCAATTTGGTGGGTCCCTCTTTAAGTCCACCTTGCAGAGTGGACAGGCTTTCGGAGGCTCTGGAGATGGTTTGTTAGTTTTCATATCAACGACTGGTACCTGGGCCATCTTATCTTGAGATTTCTTCTCGTGTACTGAATTTTCATTTTGCCTATGTGGAGCAGAATACTGGACATTTTCTGTAGGCTGAGTTTTTTGGGAGGCTTGTGGAGTAGCTAAAGATTTTTGAGAGGTGGGTGGTGGTGTTGTTGGTGTCTTCACAGAAACCATAGATAATTTTCGAGATGTTGGTCGAGTATTGGTGGAGGACTCATCATCCTGAACGGCAGTAATCAGATTAGACGCTGAGCTAAAGAAGGAGGATCCAAACCCCAGAACCTTCTCAGAGACAGCAGATTGAGGAGATGGATACAGAGATCGATCACCACCAAAACCAACACCAAAGACACTTGACTCTTCTTTAGGTTTGGGAATGGATTTGGAGGGAGAAGCATCAGTCTTGAAAATTTGAGTATTTGATGTTGTTGGAGTAATTGCGGATTTGTTAGTCTCCACTGCAGGTTTCTTGTCCTGATCTGCAGGAACACTCTGCTTCTTCTCTGGAGAAACAGGAACTGGAGTCTCTTTCATTTGTGGATATGCTGGTGGAAGAACTTGTGGTTGAGGCTGAGCGGGGGGAGATACTTGTGTTTTCTGCACATGACAGGTCAAACACAATCGTTCCTTCACCTGTAGATCATGAGAGAGTTTATGGAGATAACATGTTCAAAAACTGCTGCATTTGCATTTGATGGAAGTGCCTTAAAACAAATGCAATAGTGCTCATATATTAAAATACATTGTTTTACCTCATTTTGATGTGGATTGGGATTGAATACACACAGATTACAGACAATTTTCTTGCAAGAAGTACAAGAGTTGAAGTTCTGTGGGTCTTTTTTGAGGGCCTCTTTGCAGAGTGGGCAGGTTTTTGGAGGTACTTCTTTCACTGGAGCTTGTGGAGGTTTGATCGGTTGAGAATCTGGATATTTTTCCACTGTCCTGTTTTGTTCATGAGTTGGTGCAGCAGTTGGCTTTGATATTGATTCTACTGCAGATGGTTTTTGTTTAGCATCCTGCAGAGCTACTGATCCTTTTCGAGAAGTGGGTGGTGTTGGCATAGTCTTATTTGAAGTCTGGGAAACTGTAGATCCCTTGCGAGATGTTGGTGGAGTTTTGGTGGTGGTCTCATCCTGAACAGCTGAAGAGATCAGATTAGATGCTGAGCTGAAGAAGGAGGAGCCAAAACCAACAACCTTCTCAGAGACAGCAGATTGAGGAGAAGGAGACCGCGATCGAGCACCACCAAAACCAAAGCCAAAGAAACTTGATTCTTCTTTAGGTGCTGGGACAGATTTGGATAGAGAGGCATCACCTTTAGACAATTGAGCATTTGGTGTCATTGGAATAATTGTACGTTTTTTGGTCTCCAATGGAGGTTTCTTGTCCTGCTCTGCAAGAACACTCAGCTTCTTCTCTGCAGAAGGTGGAATTGGAGTGTCTTTCTTTAGTGGAGATGGGGGTGAAGGTACTTTGTTAGATTGTGGTTGAGCAGGTTGAGGCTCTTGCGTTTTCTGCATCTGGCAGGTCAAACACAGCCACTCCTTCACCTGTAGATCATGAGAGAGTTTAGAGATAATGTTCAAAACTGTTACATTTGTCTTAAATAATTACAATAATCCTCCAAGAAAACAGCAAGTTTGAAAACATGACACATTTGCAGTTGTAGCATTGAGTGAGGGGAATCTTCATTAGAGTTAGAGTATTTTGTAACCCATATCTTATTTTAAATGACAATATAGTAACAGATTATTAAAGCCATTAAATTACCTCATCTTGATGTGGATTGGGATTGAATCCACACAGATTACAAACAATGCTCTTGCAAGAAGTGCAAGAGTTGTAGTTTTGTGGGTCCTTCCTGAGGGTTTCTTTGCAGAGTGGACATGTTTTTGGAGGCTCCTCTTTCCCTGGAGCTTGTGAAGGTTTGGTCGGTTGAAAATCTGGTGTTTTTTCCACTGGCCTGTTTTGAGTTGGTGCAGTAGCTGGCTTTGATTTTGATTCTACTACAGCTATTACTGATCCTTTTCGAGATGTGGGTGATGTTGGTGTGGTCTTACTTGAAGCCTGGGAAACTGTAGACCCCTTGCGAGGAGTTGGAGGAGTTTTGGAAGGTTCATCCTGAACAGCTGAAGAGATCAGATTAGATGCTGAGCTGAGGAAGGAGGAGCCAAAACCTACAACCTTCTCAGAGACAGCAGACACAGCAGGCTGAGGAGAAGGTGTTCTTGAACGAGAACGAGCAAAACCAAAGTTGAAGAAATCCGAATCCTCTTTAGGAGGTTCAGGTTTAAGTGGTTGATCAGATTTGGGCATTTGGGCCTTTGATGTGTCAGGAGTTACTAAAGGTTGTTTGGAAATGGACAGATCTTTGCCTTCTTGTTTCACAGAGGCCACAAGTTTCTCTTCTGCTTCAACCCTGGGCTTGCTCTGTGGAGAAACAGGAATTGGAGCATCCAGTTTTTGTGAGGATGCAGGCAGGGGTAATTTGTTAGCCTGTGGTCCAGGCAGCAGAAGTGATGGTCCGGGACCTCTCTGCATCTGACAGTTCAAACACAACCACTCCTCCACCTGTAGGGTGATGAAGATGTTGAGGTGTGTTAACACAGCATTAACAAACCCCTACTATTTAAATTGTAAATATATTGTAGGTAGAAAAAATAGCATGATATGTTGGATAGAATAATACAATACAATTATAATAGAATGATAATATATTAAAAAGAATAGTAGATCAATTGACAAAATGATAGAATAGAACGAATGATAGAATGATGAATAGAAGAACAGAACTAACAATAGAATGAACAATAGAATGAATGATGGAACAAATGATAGATAGAATGCTATAATGAATGATAGAATGAACAACAGAACCATACAGAAGACAGAACAATAGAATGATGGATAAAATAGATAGCATGAATGACAGAATGAACATTACAACAAACACTAAAACGGTGGATAGAACGATAGTACAAACAATTGTATGAATGATATAATGATTGAATGATGGACAAAATAGATAGAATGACAGAATAAATGATAGAACGATAGATAGAAAGAAAAAACAATAGAACAATAGAATGATATAAAAAACAGACTAAAAAATAGAACAAGTAATACAATATATAGAACAATGGGACAATGGATAGAAAGAGTGATAGAATGAATGACAGAGTGAATGACAGAGAGAGCAAAAAATAGATCAAGAACAATATAGAACGATAGATAGAATGATAGACAGGAAGATAGAAAACATTTCAGAATGAGATATAGAATGATGGACAGACAGACAGACTGACAGATAGATAGACAGAGAGACCGATAGACATACCGACCGACAGACAGACAGACTGATAGATAGACCAATAGATAGATAGACAGACAGACCGACCGACCGATAGACAGATAGATAGACAGACCAACCGACAGACAGACAGACCAATAGATAGACCGACCGACAGACAGACAGACAGGCCGATAGACAGACATAATAGATAGAATGATAGACAGGAATGTAGAAAAAATGTCAGAATGAGATATAGAATGATAGACAGATAGATAGACAGAGAGACAGACAGAGAGACCGATAGACAGACAGACCGATAGACATACCGACCGACAGACAGACAGACAGACTGATAGATAGACCAATAGATAGATAGACAGACTGACAGACCGACAGACAGATAGATAGACAGACCAACCGACAGACAGACCAATAGATAGACCAACCGACTGACAGACCGACAGACAGACAGGCTGATAGACAGACATAATAGATAGAATGATAGACAGGAATGTAGAACAAATGTCAGAATGAGATATAGAATGATAGACAGAGAGACAGAGAGACAGACTGATAGACAGACCGACCGACAGACAGACAGACAGAACAACCGACTGACTGACAGACAGACCGATAGACAGACAGACAGACCAACCGACCGACCGACAGACAGACCGACAGACAGACCGACCGACTGACAGACAGACAGGCCGATAGACAGACATAATAGATACAATGATAGACAGGAATGTAGAACAAATGTCAGAATGAGACTTAGAATGATAGACAGAGAGACAGATAGACAGACCGACCGATAAACAGACAGATAGATAGACAGACAGATAGACAGATAGATATGCTGACCGACAGACAGACAGACAGACAGACAGACAGATAGAGCAAAACTCTTTTGAATAGATTGAAAAGTTTTGTTTTCAAGGATAATAAATCTGTAAAACTCGACAATTAATTTCCTTACCTCAGTTTGATGTGGCATGGGGTTGAATCCACACAAGTTACACACAGTGCTCTTGCAGGTAGTACATGTGTTGTAATTTTGAGGATTATTCATTATGTCTGCTTTACAGATTAGACAGACCTTTGGAGGCTCTGATGTGTGATCACCTTTTATGACCACAGCTGTTCCTTGAACTTCTGTCATTTTCTCCTCTAGTTTCCTTTCTTTCTGTTTCTCTTCAGCAGATTGTGCTCCCTGCATAGGTGATAAAACAGCAGATCCTTTCTGGGAAGTAGCTGGTGTTAAAGTAGTCATCACAGAAGGTGTTGATACAGTAGGTGTTGTTGAGGATTCATCCTGTGCTGCAGTGGAGATGAGATTAGAGGCTGAACTCAGGAGAGAGGAGCCGAATCCAAAGACCTTCCCAGAGACACTGGAAACAGCATGCTGGGGAGATGGTGATCTGGAGCGCCCAAAACCAAAAAAGCCAGTCTCTACTTTTGTGGGCCCAGTCTTTGGCATAGCAGGAGATTTTGTGGATACTGCATCATTCTTCTGCGTTGGTTGTACTGGCTTTTGGAGCTCCTGGTGCTGAATGGGCTTCTGCATTGGTGGAGCTGCATTTGTCTTTATAGACCATGGTGTTGTCTTTACTTTCTCCATAGTATCTACTGATTCAACTGGCTTCTTCTGTGGAGAAACAGGAGCTGGTGTCCTTTTATTTAATGGTGATGTTGGTGGAGGTACTTTGTTAGCCTCAGCCTGAGCTCTCTGCATCTGACAGTTTAAACATAGCCACTCCTTTCTCTGAAATACAAAAAAATATGAATTAATATATAATTAGAAAGAGAATGTACTAGTACTGGAAATAGCATTTCAGAAATTCACTGAGCACAACAATGACCTGCAAGCTACCAACTTTTTAAAGTCACAAATTAATTTTAGAAGTACAAACCTTTTGTGAAGTCATAAACAAGGTCAATCTAAATCTAAATGTGCGCTGATCGTTTTTTGCCTAAACCATTGATGGCCTCATTCTGATAAAGCATGACTGTACACGTTGTTAGCTTGATAAGCATAATTGCTATTAGATTGTGTATGTAAACGTACCAACTTTGATGTCATGTCAAGTACCCAAATACTACTACAACTAAAAATACTAATTATAATATTAAGGATAAGAGGCTGCTTACCTCTGTCTCATGTGGCATGGGGTTAAAGCCACAAAGTTTACACACAGTCTCTTTGCACTCAGTACAGGTATCGTAATTGGGCGGGTCTATCAGCAAATCATCCTTACAGAGAGGGCAGGATTTGGGAAGTGTTTTGGTCGACTCTGTCTTTGTAGTTTCTGGTGGAGCTGCATCTTTAATAACTGATCTGACTTCAGATTTCTTTTCAGTTTTGATCTGTTCTTGTATATTAGCAGGAAGTACTTTTTTGTCATCCGAAGGACACGTTTTAGGAAAGACCTCAAAGGCTTCAGATCCCTTTCGGGAAGCAGGAGGTGTGCTGGTCTTGAGAGATGTCTGAGAAATTCCAGACCCCTTTCGGGAGGAAGGTGGGTTGGTGATTTTATCTGACGTCTGGGAAACCGATGAGTCTTTACGAGAAGGTGGTGGGGTGGTAATCTTTGTAAACATTTGGGAAGCTGTGGAGCTTTTTCGAGAAGGGGGTGGTGTCGTAGAAGATTCATCCAAAGCTGATGAGATCAGATTACTTGCTGAGCTAAGAACGGAGGAGCCAAATCCCAAAACCTTCCCTGAGACCACAGATGCAGCGGGTGAGGGAGATGGAGATCTACCAAAGCCAAAGAAGCCAGTCTCTTCAGGGGCTTCAGTAGAAGAAGGAGCAGATCCAACTTGGGCCTTTCCTTGTTCTTGTTGCTGAGGGGCGGCTCCTTTAGTTGCACTTTTTTGGACTTGTCCGACTCCTTTCTCTGCAACTTTCGGTTTTGTCCCATCTGTATTCTGAATGTTCTTAGAGTTTAGGGCAGCCTCAGGGTCTTTTCTTGAGGTTGTAGGAGTTGCTTCGATAGATGTTTGTGAAACTGCAGAACCTTTGCGAGAAGTCGGTGGTGTCTTATCAGACATTTGAGAAACTGTTGAAGCCTTACGAGAACCAGCAGGAGTTGTTGAGGACTCATCCTGAACGGCTAATGAGATCAGATTAGATGCAGAGTTCATGATGGAGGAACTGAATCCTAAAACCTTCCCTGAGACAGCAGGCTGAGTTGACGGCGATCGTGATCTTGCTCCACCAAAACCAAACCCGAAGACTCCTTGTTTGTCTTGATGGGGGTCTGTTTTTTGCGATTCTGCTTTTGCAACCTCTGACAACTTCTGCTGATGAGGTGGTTTTGTCTCTTCAGTGGGTAGGGTTTCTGCTGAAGTTTGTTTATTGTCATGTTTGCGCTCTACTTCTTGTTTCTTATCTTCATGAACAGTATCAGGAAGATGTGGCTTCTTCTGAGAAGGTCCAAATTCTTTAGCATGTAAAGGTTCTGGTGCTTTCTTCACCTGACATGTCAAACAAAGCCACAGCGTCGCCTGTAATTTATAAAGCATATTAAGGATGGTAAATACTATTGAAAGCTGCTCATATTGTATAGATTAATGAAGAAGTGAACATGACAAGCTCTTCTGTCAATAAGACACGGTTATATGCGAATACACTCAAGAGTGATACTGTATATTCAAAAATGCTTTTCGATTTTCACTATGATGCTACTACTGGCATAAAATATTTTTGGCAACACTTTACAATACGTTTATATACATTAACATTAGTTAATGCAATTATTAATCTTGGTTAATGTCCATTTATACATGGGATGTTGACAAATAAGGTTGCCCCGATGGTAAGACTGAGAACTAAGCTTTTAAGTGTTACCAGATTTAATATACCAAACAAACAAACAAATGCAACTTGTTTAACACAGCATTTGTCTCACCTCAGCTTGGTGTGGCATTGGATTGAAACCACACAGGTTACATACATAATTTTTGCACTCAGTGCAGATGTTGCATTGATCTTTCTTCAGATCCACCTTGCAGAGTGGGCAGACTTTGGGAAGAGGCTCTGACGACTGATTTGGTCTCTCTGACTTATCCTCTTTCACATTTGATGACTCTTTAACCTGCTGATTTAATAGCTTCTCCTCTTGATTCTGTCCAGCCGATGGTTTGGTATCTTTAACAGGTTGAGCTTTCAGAGAACCTTGAGCTTTTGGAGAGGCCACAGAACCCTTTCGAGAACTAGGGGGTGTTGTATTGCTTTTGAACGATGACTGAGACACTGCGGAGCCTTTACGGGAGCCAGGAGGCGTGCTTCCTGAAACTGATGAACCTTTGTGAGAGGTTGGTGGCGTTTTAGAAGGCTCATCCTGAACAGCTGAAGATATTAGATTAGAAGCTGTGCTGAGGAAGGAGGAACTAAAGCCCAAGACTTTCCCAGAGACAGCAGATACAGCGGGCTGAGGAGAAGGGGATCTGGATCGAGTCCCACCAAAGCCAAAACCAAAAAATCCTGATTCCTCTTGATGAGGATCAGCCTTTGGTGGTGGTTCTGATTCTTTTTCTTGAGGCTTGTCTGATTTCATCTGCAGAGAGGTTGTAGGTTGTCTGGGCTGTTGAGTTGAAATGTCAATAGGCTCCTTTTTCCCAACTACATCAGTTTTCTGAATAGTGTTAGTGTCTTCCTCTGGTTTTTGCTTCTTCTGCAGAGACTCTGGAGCATCTGCCTTCT
The DNA here is from genome assembly GCF_025860055.1 of Xyrauchen texanus. Classification (NCBI taxonomy): domain Eukaryota; kingdom Metazoa; phylum Chordata; class Actinopteri; order Cypriniformes; family Catostomidae; genus Xyrauchen; species Xyrauchen texanus. Next base: position 40,423,567 of record NC_068304.1, on the reverse strand, counting down.
GTTTGGGCACTGGTGCGACTTTCTTAGCTTGTTCTTGAGGATCCACATGGGAAGGCATTGACGCTCGCTGCATCTGACAGGTCAAGCAAAGCCAATCCTTTGCCTGCACAAAAAGGAGAGCATTGGAGAGCATTGGATCCCAAGGCACAATGGATTTTGTAATGTTTTCTATTAAACACCATGCCTGAACAAGAAGTCAACCAATTTATTGCATATTTTGGTATTTTGATTAGATAAGTGTTCTAAACTGAAGTGAGGACATGCAAAAACTATTGTGAGTATATGGAATCCCCTGTCAACACATTCCACCTTCAACTTCATATGGAAAATAGCCTACCAAAATATGTTAAATACATGCATATAAACCCTTCATGCGGTGACTATATAGGCTATAATAAGCTTCATTTGGTTGTAGAGCATTGCAACAGAGCCTCCAACTGTAAATGGACTCATGCACGATTCTGAAAACAGGATGATGTTTGTCCTAACCAGATGCAATGCTATAAATAGACACAAGATCTCTTCCACTTTAATGAGAGTTTTGGTCCTAACTTGCCGTGATCGTAATGAGAGACAGAACATTCTGTCGATCACATGGTTTCTGTGATGTTGCACCATGTAGCCCTGCCCACTGTGAATTCTCATTGGTCCAAAATAGATCTTCTCATAACTATTCATTACACATCAAATATATTCTGATTAGATGTAATTGTGCCACATCGTATAGCAGGTTCACAATGATTGCTTATGACTGGAATGGCAAAACATTGTGTCTGGTTAGGACATGGTGTTATTAATGCTGAGTAGATAATACAATTGTTAACATAGCAATGCATTTTCTGTTAAAGGTAACTATAGTAGGGTACATGGATCAAATTTGTGAAAATACGGAAGTGAACTCTCTTACCTCTGTTTTATGAGGCATGGGATTGAATCCACAGCGGTTACACACAATACTCTTGCATTCAGTGCAGGTGGAGTAGTTTGAAGGATCTCTCTTGAGCTCCACCTTGCAAAGTGGACATTCTTTGGGCAGAGACTGTGAGGACTTCTCAACTCCTCGAGCTTTTGATGGTGGTGAATAAATGTTTTCTGGCATTGTCGTAGAGTCCTGCAATGCTGTAGACCCCTTGCGGGAAGTAGCTGGTCCTGGCACAACAGATGTGGTTTTGACAGATGTCTGTGAAACCAATGAACCTTTAGGAGGTGTCGGTGGGGTTGTAGAGGATTCACCCTGAACCATGGAGGATACGAGATTGGATGTCGAGCTGAGGAAGGAGGAACTAAAGCCTAAAACCTTCTCAGAGACAACATGTTGAGGAGAAGGTGATCGAGATCGAGCAACACCTAAACCAATGCCAAAGAAACCTGACGCTTTTGTCGTGGGATCTGATTTCCATGTGCCTGGAGATTTGGTTGAATCTCTGGATTCTTTTGGCGATTGCTGTTGAGGATTTACAGTTTCTCTCTGTGAAGGGGGTTTTTGTGCTGTTGGAGTAGCAAAGGGCTTTCCTACTGCTGTTCCTGACTGATCCTCAGCTCTACCTGGAGCTATTTTGTCTTGTCTTGAGCCAGTATCAGCCTGAACCTGGCGATTTGTTCTTGGAGGTTCTGGTGCTCTCTTTACCTGGCAATTTAAACAAAGCCATTCCTTCACCTGCATCGACAAAACCAAAAATGCAACAACACATTAGCATTAATGCTCTTTACAGAATAGATCACCCTAAGATGAAAATTCGGTTTCTTTTTTTTGTTTTCCACATCAACACTACACTTGACTTACCTTGAAAACACATTCATTTTACTAAGTTTACACCACCAAACTGGAATATCGTTTTCCTCCAGTAATAACAGATCCTTTAAAAAAAGCTCACCATTACTGCATAATTTGGGGAGTTCTTAAATGAAAATGGATTAGTGTAGATGTGGCCTTTCTTACTTATGTGGAACACATTTTCTTTTCAGTTCAGTGCCTCACTCTAGAATGTAAAAAGGGAGGGAAAAAGTCTCATAAAACTAGTCCATGCAACTTGTGCATCATATTTCAAGACTTCCCAAGGCATACGAAAGGTTTTAAAGAAAAACAACCCAAGTGTGCTGATTGACTCCAGCTAGGTCTCCTAAGCAACCAAGTTGGACCGGTTGCTGGGGAGGGTAGAGTCACATGGGGTAACCTCCTCGTGGACGCTATAATGTGGTTCTCGCTCTCGGTGGGGCATATGGTGAGTTGTGCGTGGATGCTGCGGAGAATAGCGTGAAGCCTCCACACGCGTTACGTCTCCGAGGTAATGCGCTCAACAAGCCAGGTGATAAGATGAGCGGATTGACAGTCTCAGACGCGGAGGCAACTGAGATTCGTCCTCCACCATCCGGATTGAGGCCAATCAATATGCCACCACGAGGACCTAGAGCGCATTGGGAATCGGGCATGCCAAATTGGGGAAAAGAAGGGAAGAATTTTTTTTTACGAAACTCTTGACATTCGCTGAGCAGTCAAGAATGCAGTGAGAGTGTTTATGATACTTATAGGTCCTTTTCATTGCTTTAAAGTGAAGACAGATAATCTGGGTTCGGAAGCAAAAATCCCATTCATTTTCTCTATTGGGGAACAGGCTTTCAACGAGAACTTATCAACCTTTAAAAGATAGACCAAACATGAGCTCTGGGATTATTGTTCATTCCCTCAATGAAGATGTTAAGCACACAGTCTTGAATAAGTGTGCAGCCATTGTTGAGCTCTACATATTTATAAAACATCTCCCTTTTTATCCGCATAAGGATGAATGTCATATGGGATTGGAATGACGAGTACATTTGGACAGAATTTTCATTCTTGGGTAAATAGTAAACAATGAACATATCTAATGAATTCACGTCTCTTACCTCTTTTTGATGAGGCATGGGGTTAAAGCCACAAAGGTTACACACAGTGTTTTTGCAATCGGTGCAGACGCTGAAGTTTGGAGGATCACTGGTAATGTTCTCCTTGCAAAGTGGACAAGCTTTGGGAAGGGGCAGGGGAATTTTGTCAACTTTCGCCGACGGTAAAGTTTGGTCTGTTTTTGCAGATGTTGCACTGGCTAGCTGAGGTGAATTCGATATTTTTTTCTCTTGTTTTTGAGCAGAAGGTTGTTTTGGGTCTTCGGTGGTAGCTGAAGCCTTGCGAGGAGAGTCCGCTGTGTTTGCGGTCTGAGGAACGGCAGAGCTCTTCCGGGAATTTGGCGGAGTTGCGTTCTTCTGCGAGCTCTGGGAAAATGTTGAAGATTTGCGGGACGTTGGTGGTGTTGTAGACGTCTCGTCCTGCACTGTGGATGATATTAAGTTAGATGCTGAGCTCAGGAACGAGGATCCAAAGCCTAGAGAGGATCCAAAGCCAGATATCGCAGACACAGCAGGCTGAGGAGATGGAGACCTCGATCGGGAATCAGCAAAACTGAAGAATCCAGACTCTTCCTTGGGTGTCTCAGCAGGGGCTTTAGATTTGGCTTCGGTTTCTTGCTGCTGAGATTTTTGCAGTGGTGAGGTGCCATTTGGTGCCTTGGATTGTTGGTCTTGTAATTTCAGAGGAGGGCCCATTTTTATGCCTGCCTTGTCCAATTCAGAAGCAGTTTTATTTTGGATTGAAGGTGAAGTTGGTGGTTGAGTGCCAGGGATTTTATTGGGGTGCACTGATGTCTCCATTCCTCGGAGAGCTCTTTGAGTATGACAGTTCAAACAAAGCCACTCTTTCAACTGAAAAATAAGAAAAATGGTGAACAGAAGATATAGCTAGCCTCAAAACAACTGAACGCCCACTTACATTCACATATGTAGAAAACAAGGCTAGAGAATCAGTCAGCGAGTTATTCCATGTCAAATTCACAGTTGTGTGTCTGTGTGTGTGTGTGTGTGTGTGTGTGTGCATGTGTGTGTGAGTGTGTGTGCATGTGTGTGTGAGTGTGTGTGCATGTGAGTGCATTTGTGTTAGAGTGTATGTGTGTGTGTGTGTGTGTGTGTGTGTGTGAGTGTGCATGCGTGTGAGAGTTTGTGAGTGTGTATGCGCATGTGTGTGTGTGTGTGTGTGCCTGTGTGTGTGTGTGTGTGTGTGTGTGTGTGTGTGCGTGTGTGTGTGCGTGTGTGTGTGCATGTGTGTGTGAGTGTGTGAGTGCGTTTGTCCAACACCAGTGATGATTATCTGAACCGGTCCCGGGCCTCCCCTAGGTCGACTCCTAAAATAAGTACCTGGTGCGGTGTGTGTAAAACATCGCCACTGGGAAGACAAAGGCGGTCGGGCGTGGTGCTGGCCACCCACCCCCTCGTGTACCGTTCCGGCCTTCATAGATGCTCGCTAACAGCACTTGCCCCTACAGTCTGTTAAGGCTAAATGGGGGATCTTTGTCTTTGTCTTTTGTGCGTGTGTGTGAGTGTGTTTGTGTGTTTGTGAATGTGTGTATGTGTGTGTCTGTATGTGTGTGTGTGAGTGTGTTTGTGAATGTGTGTGTGAGTGTGTATGTGTATGTATGTGTGTGTGTGTGTGTGTGTGTGTGTGTGAGAGTGTGTTTGTGAATGTGTGTGTTAGTGTGTGTGTCTGTATGTGTGTGTGTGTTTGTGAGTGTGTTTGTGAATGTGTGTGTGAGTGTGTGTGTGTGTGTGTGTGTGAGTGTGTTTGTGAATGTGTGTTAGTGTGTGTGTGTGTGAGTGTGTTTGTGTGTGTGTGTGTGTGTGTGTGTGTATGTGTGTGTGTGTGTGTGTGTGTGTGTGAGTGCGTTTGTGTGTGTGTGAGTGTGTGTTTGTGAATGTGTGTTAGTGTGTGTGTGTGTTTGTGAGTGTGTTTGTGAATGTGTGTGTGAGTGTGTGTTTGTGTGTGTGTGTGTGAGTGCGTTTGTGTGTGTGAGTGTGTGTGAGTGTGTTTGTGTGTGTGAGTCGAGTCAAGTCAAGTCATTTTTATTTGTGTAGCGCTTTCCACAACAGACATCGTTTCAAAGCAGCTTTACAGTGTGTTTGTGAATGTGTGTCTGTACGTGTGTGTGTGTGTGAGTGTGTGTGTTTGTGAGTGTGTTTGTGAATGGGTGTGCTAGTGTGTTAGTGTGTGTGTGTGTGGGTGTCTGTATGTGTGTGTGTGTGTGTGTGAGTGTGTTTGTGAGTGTGTTTGTGAATGTGTGTCTGTACGTGTGTGAGTGTGAGTGTGTGTGTGTGAGTGTGTGTCTGTACGTGTGTGTGTGTGAGTGTGTGTGTGTGAGTGTGTGTCTGTACGTGTGTGTGTGTGAGTGTGTTTGTGTGTGTTTGTGAGTGTGTTTGTGAATGTGTGTTAGTGTGTGTGTGTGTGTGTGTGTGTCTGTATGTGTGGGCAGGTTTAAGTGGTTTACAAAGAATTGTGGTTAAAACTAGTAATTACAAGGGTATTATGCTATAAATGTGGTTTGTGTCCTGATAATTTAAATAGCTTAAAAAACATATTAAACAATGTTTTATTTAAAATGTATAAATGCAGAAAGTTTCTGTTAGAGGATAGAATCTATAGTTCATACAGTATAAAAATCATTATGTCTATGGAGAGTCTTCATAAGGATAGCCGCACCGACGTGTGTGTGTGTGTGTGTATGTGTGTGTGTGTGTGTGTGTGTGTGTGTGTGTGTGTGTGTGTGTGTGTGTGTGTGTGTGTGTGTGTGTGTGTGTGTGTGTGTGTGTGTGTGAGTGTGTGTGTGAGTGTGTTTGTGTGTGTGTGTGATTTGTTTTTCCAAAGTTGCAGTGCCTATAAATCAAATAAAGATTTTGAATTCAAACTGAGATTTCTTAATATCCTTTTAAATAAACTTTTTGGTATCTACATTTAGTATTTCTTCCTATTTTCAAGATTTTTACAGTATTGTTTTCATGTAAATAAATAAAGGTACATTTGTAGTTTCAACATTATTTGTACCATGTGACCCACATTTGATTTTCGACCATTGAAAAGTGAATAATTACATTTTTTTCTGTTTGCAATTTTGTGTTTATTTTATTATAATGTTTTACCTCTGTTTGATGGGGTGTTGGGTTGAATCCACACATGTTGCACACAGTCTTCTTGCACTCGGTACAGGTGTTGTAGTTCCCATTGTCCTTTTTGATTTCTACCCTGCAGAGGGGGCAGGATTTGGGCAGCGGCAGAGCGCCTTTATCCGCTTTAGGCATCTGTGAAGAAGGTTCAGCTTTTTTAACTTGATATGGTGCTTTGTTCTTCTGGTCGGCAGTTGGCTCTGTCTTTTTCTCCTCTTCCTGAGCAGCGGATTGATTAGCCTTTCCTGCTGGCGCCATCATGGAAGCACCTTGAGATGTTGTGGACCCTTTATGAGGTGTTGGTGGAGTGGTGGTGGTCTTCAGGGAAGTTTGAGGGACCGGTGATGTTGCAGATTCATCCTGAACTGCTGAGGAGATCAGATTAGATGCTGAGCTCAGGAAGGAGGAGCCGAATCCTAGAACTTTTCCAGAGACAGCAGGAGAGGGCGATCGTGATCGAGCGCCGCCAAAGCCAAAAAATCCAGACTGCTCTGGCAGAGGCGCACTCCTTGATGGTGCTTCAGACGCTGAACTAGAGGGGGCAGTTTTAGATGCCTGTGATTGAAAAGGTTTGGGTGAGGGAGGTTGTTTTGCTCCTGCTGAAGTAATCTGCTGATTGGGTGTGTCCTTTTTCTGAGTGGCTGGCTTGTTGGCAGGACTAGACTTTGTTGGCAGAGCTGTGGGCTGTTTCTCTACATCCGCTTTTTGAGATTTGCTGGGTTGAGTTTGGGGCTTCGTAATGGGCTGCTCCGGAGACTCGATTCCTTTTAGTGCTCTCTGTGTCTGGCAGTTTAAGCATAGCCACTCTTTTGCCTGCAAAAACATCCCAATCATTTGAGTCACTTCTTCACAATGTATCTTTTTCCACATTAATAACAATCATTAAAATTCAACTCCCAAGCAGATGTCATAACGCTCCTACTTGAGGCTTTAAACAATATATATCTTCAAGGCAAACATTTCTTATTAACTTGTCGATCTATTGTTTGAGGGCACACAGCCATTATTGCATAACTGCGAAAAATCCATTTCAGATTCGAGCCTCAGCCCTGAGACACCCAAGCGTTGATATTGATATTTCATTTTATACTCACTGAAATTGTTATTAGGAAGGTACAGGTTGGAGACATACAGGCCTTCTTTAATACGGTAGAAATGTGAAAGAAGCCTGACATTTTAGTATGTTCATCCCAGAGCAGTCCTCTTAAACCCTAAAGTTTCATTAGGCCATGTCAAAAACCATTTGGCATTATCTACAGTAAGATTTACTGAGTGGGCTCTGTTGAGTGAACGGCTCTTGCAGTTGTGGATTAAACATTGTGTCGTATTTAGGCAAGTTTATATTTTTGGGGAATGTTTCCAATTTCTTAAAATGTTGAGAAGAAACAACATGCATTGAGAAGAAAATCTCAATATCTTTTACTCTGTGGTGGAGTGGTGGTGGCGTAGTGGGCTAATGCACATAACTGGTAATCAGAAGGTTGCTGGTTCGATCCCCACAGTCACCACCATTGTGTCCTTGAGTAAGACACTTAACTCCAGGTTGCTCCGGGGTGATTGTCCCTGTAATAAGTGCACTGTAAGTCGCTTTGGATAAAAGCATCTGCCAAATGCATAAATGTAAATGTAAATGTACTCTACAGTTGAAGTCTGAAGTGTTCATACAGGTTAGCCATATACATTTAAACTCAGTTTTTCACAATTCCTGACATTTAATCGTAAAAAACATTCCCTGTCTGAGGCAGTTGGGATCACAACTTTATTTTAAGAATGTGAAATGTCAGAATAATAGTAGAGAGAATTATTTATTTCAGCTTTTATTTCTTTCATCAGATTCCCAGTGGCTGAGAAGTTTACTAGAAGCTAATTGGCTAATGGTCTAAAGGCTTGACATCATTTTCTGGAATTTTCCAAGCTGCTTAAAGGCACAGTTAACTTAGTGTATGTAAACTTCTGACCCACTGGAATTGTGATATAGTCAATTAAAAGTGAAAAACCGGTCTGTAAGCAATTGTTAATTGTTACTCTTGTTATGCACAAAGTAGATGTCCTAAACGACTTGCCAAAACTATAGTTTGCTAATATGAAATCTGTGGAGTGGTTACAAAATTAGTTTTAATGACTTCAACCTAAGTGTATGTTTACTTCTGATTGCAACTGTATGTCAAGAGTGTATGTCATTTTGTTGATTGCGACGACCAATTGACCATAAAGACACAACACTATGATCTACATAAACCCTTCTGAAGTGCACAGTTCAGCCTTCTGGTGGTACTGAAAACTGCACATGCAGGCTTGTTTGCACCTGCCATTAATTACTTAACAGAGAGACGGAGAGAGCGAAATAAAGATGGCCGATTTGAACGAATCGCGGGGAGAATGAGTGGAATAGAACACAGGTGAAGGGGCGATTGCAGTAACGAAGGAGGCGGTGGATACTACAGGTGTGTCTGGTTGAAATGCGCTGTGAATGTACTGTCCAATTCAGCAGAGGCCGGCGTCACTTTAGGAGATCGAGATCTCCGAGGATCACACTGCAACGCAGAGACGAATGCATCTTAAAGGGTAACTAAACACCTGCTCAGAGTCTGACTCCACCCACTAGAAATATTTGAAAAAGCAGGAAAAGTGGGCAGACACCGGCGGGGATAGAGGGAACGAACCGAGTGCGGGGCTGGGGCTGGGGCACCTGAGACTTGTAGTGACGGATTAATTGACAGCTGCTGTCAGACTCTATGTTATTATTACGGTCGAAAGACGACATGTACATGAATCTGGCGTGGTGAGCTGGATCCTGCTTACGTCAGCTGTCACCGCTTACGTCACGAAGTACCGCAACAGCCAATAGGAAAATTCAACTGCAGTAGCCACCGTTCAACCTGAAGAGGGCAGCACTCAGACGTTTTTACACCATATATTGTAGAATTAAAACACTTTATACACAAATGTCAAAAAAATTACTTGAATCAATGACCAGTACTAATAAAGCCCCATGCTTACAGATCATTAACTAAAAAAAAGTTGGTTTAGGGTTTAGTTACCCTTTAAATGCATGTTTATTTTTTGCTTTTGTGTTAAATGTAATTTGCAATAGTTGGCTTTTATGGGCACTATCCAGGGCAAATTATCTCTTTCGACAGGCCTTACCTGTCTGGCACCCGAGTAGCCTATATTTATGTTTTATTATCTAAATTTATCCTTTGGGTCGCCAGTGTTACAGCCTGAAGTCTACTTTAAGTCTCTGGAGAAAGCACCAGTACTCTTTGTAGGCTGAAGGAAACAAAGATACTAAATAACTTAGATCTTTTTAGCATGAGATAAAAATATACATAGATTTATTGCATCTCCTGATTTTGTAGACCAAAGGCAATTCCAAGGTTTCATGCATAAGGCCGTGAACGAAGTTTACCTTCATATACGAGACATAATTTTCCACTATAATCCCATTGCAGCAACCCGCGCTTGACACTGAGCACAAGCGAGTCATAGATGCCACAGTATCTACAGCACATCTCAGTGCTTTTGAACTCTCTCGGAAGAGTCTTAGATGTTATCTCCTTGGCATACCTGCTGATCCTCGGCCTGCCAAGGTTTTAACACACAGTCCGCTCATGTGACCCAATAGCCTTGGAGTCATGTAAACAGTGAACGCTTAATTATGGGACCAGACTGGTACACTGATGACAGTAGTGGTGGTAAGGGCTCTCTATGGGATATACATAACAGCCAATTCACTACTAAAACTAAGCACATGACATGACACCTCTCTGGCCCAGGCTTTCCCATTCCCTTCATATATAAACTTAAGGCCAATGTATAGGTATTTAGACAAAATGGGCCATATTTTGTGAAATGCACGATAGGATTTGTACCACATAAACGTTAATGTACAGTACATGCAATGTATTATGCATATATTCCCTAGTTTTATTATATTTGTATGTTTTCTACTGGGAAAGGAAAACCATATACTCCCTAAGGCCAACAACAGACAACACTGAAGAATGACGTCATTGCCCCATAGAGTCTTGCTCTAGCTCTGCTGGGTCTGGAAAGTGCCTTAGAGCAACACACCGAGTGTAACGTTGGCATGCACAATAGACAAGCCTCTCACTGCAATATCTGACCCACATGGACCATTATATATCACACCACAGGTCACAGAGCACTGGATAAACACAAAACCTTAAAAGGGATAGTTAACCCAAAAATATAAACGATGTCATAATTTACTGACCAACATCTCAATCCATACCTATATGACTTTCTTAAGTGGAACACGAAAGGAAAAATGTTATGAACATCTCAGTCTGTCTTTTCAATATTTGGCAGTTGAAAGAGCATCACTTTTAAACTTAAAAATGGAGCCAAACCAGGGCTGGAGTGGTAATCTGGCATACCGGGCATTTTCCTGGTGGGCAGACGCACTTTAGGGCCAATTAGGGGTGGACTGGCCATTGAGAGAACCGGGTGTCATCGGGTGTTTCGGTCATGCAACATGCTGAATGGGCCGCGATAAGCAAATTTTTTAGAAGCCACTTTATGCAGAGAGGACCACAAAACGACGGCGCGATATGCAGAAAAGAACAGCGAACATCCCCCCCCTGAACAAGCTCTGTGCCAGTTGCCATGTTGGCCTGATTTTTCTTCCCAGTTCAGCCCTGAGCCAAACATATCATAAAAGTAGTCCATGTGGCTAATGCATCATATTCCATGTCTTTTGAAGGCATGCAAAAGGATCCATTAACATTAGTTAACAAGAACTAACAATGAACAACACATTTACAGATTTTATTAATCTTGGTTAATGTTCATTTCAACATTTGCTCATACATTTTTAAAATCAAAAGTTGCATTTGTTTATTTTTTTTAATGCACTATGAACTAAAATGAACTAACAACGAACAATTGTAATTTTATTAACTATCATTAACAAAGATAAATGAATGTGGTAAATATATATATATATTGTAAATTTGTTTACGCATTAACTAATGTTAACAAATGGAACCTCATTGTAAAGTTTTTCCAAAAGATTTTGGTGAGAACAACCCAGAAAGTAATAGTTTTTTTTTTTTTTAAACTTCTTGCCATCTGTTGCGCATTCTTGAGTGGGTTGAAATTGTTGTTTCTTGCCAAAACAACCAAAAATCAGACTGATCGAAAATTTTGTATTTGACATTATTGATTTTATGTGAATAAATAAAAGGTACATTTCTAGTTTCAACATTATTTGTACTTCAGATCTTTGTTTTGTTGGACAAGACAAACTAGCTTCATACCATGTGACCCACATTTGGTTGTTCAACAATTTACACATGGAGCCACATTGAGAGCCACATATCTCTGGGGTTTTATCATGTAGGGCCTTAAAAATGAAGATACGAAAAGGAGAATTTGTTGTGAACCAGAATCTAAAAGGATATTTAGATATATTTAATTCTTCTGGAGTTATAGACACTCCAACTTTGGAAAAACAGCACAAAAAAGTCTTTCTTCCCATTTTTGGACTCACACCATTGAGATATAATGCAACAAGTGGTGCTGAAGTCGACTGATTATAGTAATAGATCTACTTATCTTTGTGTAAAAATAAAATTATGACGCTGACACCTTTCTAAGTTTGTATTTTTGACTTCCAAAATCATAATCATTATTTTAAATGGGTTGTTTCTCAGCAAAAGCTACTGTACCGTATGTCTCCAGAAGATCTGATGATGCACGAGTCGCATGGACTACCTTTATGATACTTTTGGGTCCTTTTTAAAGCTTTAAAGTAAAGTGCCAAATATTGGGAAGAAGGACTGAAATATTCATAAAAAAATGTCCTGCTGTGTTCCACTTAAAGAAAGTCATACAGGTTTGGAACAACATGAGGATGAATTATGACATCATTTTCATGGGAACTATTCCTTTAAAAGATCACCATCTCTGTAGAATGAAGAGAAATAGTCAGTATGTACTTTGATCATTTTTTCTCATGTACCTTAAAGAGTCAAGCACTTCATTTTTAAAGTTAAAGGCAGGGAGGTAATTGAGAATCAAGGAACGTTTTGTCTCTCATACAACCATTTCCAGTCGGCCTTCCCAAACACTGCCTCCAAGCAAACCATGGAGAGACTAACAAAGCATCCATCTTTTAAAGCTGAATCACCATGAACATGTCCTCTGAAATTGCTCTTGACATTTTCTGCCCTCAGTTCATTGCACAGATCATATTGTGAAGCTACTGCGAGAAAATGCATGAATCAGTTTCTTACCTCAGTTTGATGAGGCACAGGATTAAATCCACATTGATAACACACGGTGCTTTTGCATTCAGTGCAGGTCCTGTAGTTGGGAGGATCACTTTTCAGGTTCACCTTGCAGAGCGGACAGGCTTTAGGAGGAAGTTTAGGACTTTGATCTACTTTAGTCGCATGAGCAGATTCCTTCTTTGTCTGCATCGTTGTTGGTTTAGCTGACTGATCTTCCTCTGTCTGTAGTCTCGGTGAGTCCTTAGAGGCCTCTGAGTCTTTTCTGGAGGCAGGAGGTGTGGACGTCTTGGCAGAGCTTTGGGAAACCGAAGAACCTTTTCGAGAAGTTGGAGGTGTTGTGGAGTGCTCATCCTGAACAGCTGAAATAAAATTGGATGCTGAGCTGAGGAATGAAGAACCAAAGCCTCGAGCCATCCCAGAAACTGAAGAGCCACCAGGTTGTGGAGAAGGAGAGGGGGATCGAGCGCCACCAAAACCGAAACCGAAGAAACTGGACTCTTCTATAGGAGGCTGTGGTGATGTTTTCTGTGACGGATGAGCAGCAGCATTAGCTTTTGCTGCACTTGGGCTCGGCTGGCCTGATGCTATCTGACCCTCGGTTGATTTGATTGGCTGGTTGGCGAACGGAGGGATTGACTTACTTTGTGGACCATCTTTCTTTGCAGGAGAGGCATTGTGCATTTCATGGTTTTGCGATAATACAGAGCTCTTTGCTTGTTCCTGAGCATTTAGTGTCCCTCCCAGAGCTCTCTGCATCTGGCAATTGAGGCAAAGCCACTCCTTAGCCTGTGTCAGGGAGGATAAATCATGACAATTACACAACTGTTAATTAACAAACCTGCAAAACAACATAGATTAAATTGCTCTCAAATATGACAAACAGACAGACCATTGTGGAGCAGAGGGGGCGGGCCGGGCTAGAATGTTGCACGCCCCAGTCCCCAATCGACCTGATGGGGCGCACAAGGGATAAAGTCGGTTCGAGAGAGAGAGAATTACGGGCATGTCCATCATGTGTGTGTTTATGTTTGTGCATTTGGTTTAAGTTTCCATTAAATTATTATTTATATTGACAAGCCGGTTCTCGCCTCCTCCTTGCCCATCTTAACCCCCTTACAACCATATATGAGTGTGCCTTCACCTTTGGGCGATTTCAGGGGTTTTCATTCATTTTTAATAATAAAACAAATTTCAATAATGATGGTTACAGTTAAACTGACTTGGGAAACTTATTATCAGGCCTTCATCGTTTATTTTTGGTACCTTTTAAAGGGTAACTAAACCCTAAACCAACTTTTTTTAGTTAATGATCTGTAAGAATGGGGCTTTATTAGTACTGGTCATTGATTCAAGTAATTTTTTTGACATTTGTGTATAAAGTGTTTTAATTCTGCAATGGTGTAAAAACATCTGAGTGCTGCCCTCTTCAGGTTGAACGGTGGCTACTGCAGTTGAATTTTCCTATTGGCTGTTTGCGGTACTTCGTGACGTAAGCGGTGACAGCTGACGTAAGCAGGTTCCAGCTCACCACGCCCTTGGTATGAGCTACCACGCCCATGGCAGTATAAAAACCATCTCGTTTCGTCAAAACCACTGTAGCGAGTCAGGAGTTGGAATTGCGAGTATTGAAAACGATCAGGATAGAGTATTTTAGCATGTATTTTGCATAGCATTTATATAGTTATTTAGATTATTTTGTGTAGCCTAGGTAGTTAATTAGCATATTTGTTAGTGTAGTATTGTTAGAAGCATAGTTAGTTAGTAGCATAGTATTGCGTCAGTTAGGATAGCTTCAAGTTAGCGTAGATTATCTGTATTTAGTACAGTGGTCAGGATGGTACGTAGGTGTAGTGTTTCTGGTTGCAACAGCACTGCTGGACTGTATAGCTTTCCAGCAGACTTGGAAATTAGGCGCCAGGGGTTGCACGTCCTTGTTCTGGAAGACCGCGAGTTCCCGCCTAGAGCTGGAGAAGTATGCAAACTGCATTTTACGAGGGATTGCTTCTCCAACGCAATGGAGGTGGAAATGGGCTTCTCCAAACAGCTCGTGGTGAAAAGCGACGCAGTGCCAAACGCTGCTCCTCCTGCATGGACTCCACCACCTCAGCGGCGTCTTGAGGTGAGTGATCATATATATTTGAATCACAATTTATGGTTAGGCTAAAGTTAATCCTCTGGGGTCGACAAACGCGCGTTCGCGATGCGGGAGTGTTAAACGTATTGCACCCTTATACATTGTATTACGGTATTGACTACCTGTATAGTTTTATTTGGAGGTATACGGTTTTGTACATGATGACGTTACGCTTTACGTCACATTCTTCTAAGTTGAGAGAACAGCTAACTGATGTTATGTTCAAGTGAACCTTGCTAAATAAAAATCCTGCTAAAAGGATAAACATCACTGAACAGCGTTTCGTTTGTTTTTCCTGCACGCGAGTGAAGGTGAATGCGCACTCGGATGCTCAACAAGGAGTTAAAACCGCAGTTTGAGCCAGCGGCTGGAATTGATATGGCTCCGGCCCTGTGTCCACAGACAATTCACCGTCCTCCACTTCAGGTGAAGGTGGGGGAGAAAGGTCCTCGACTTCAAAAGACCGCTCCGTGGCAAAGCTACTTGCGTCACTCCAGTCACTCTCCATTTTAGAGTCTGACAGCAGCTGTCACTACGGGTTTCAGGTGCACGCCCACCACCCGCTCAGCCCCGCCCTCGGTTCGTCCCCTCTATCCCCGCTGGGGTCTGCCCACTTTTCGAGCATTTTTCAAATATTGCTAGTGGGTGGAGTCAGACTCTGAGCAGGGGTTTAGTTACCCTTTAAATGCCTGTATAGATTTGACTGTTTTAGCCTTCAGACCCAGACTTGTTGGTGACAAATGATATAGACTAGAGCGTGAAAAATGAAGTCTACAGTGCTAAAAGTGCCCAAAGTTGAAGAAACAGTATTGAACAGTGAAAAATGTCTAAAGCATTTGCTACATTCACACTGCAAGCCTTAGTGGTCAATTCACATTTATTCTTCAGATCCGATTTTTTTGTTCGGCTGTTCACATTATATAATGTTGCCAATATATTGTCTTTAGGGGTGCTTGAAGATTACAATGAGGCATTTTGGAGCAGGGCTGGAAATAAACTCTGCATCAGATCAGATCAGGTACAAACAGCAGTCTGGCAAAGTTATGCACACAACTAGAGAAACATGCCTTTCCTAGACCATTAATGATATGAAATGTGTATTGTAATATCCAAAGAAATGAAAAACAAAACATTGTGATAATATTTTTGGCCATATCGCCCAGCCCTACTGTTCTAGTGAACTAGGGAGCTGATTGAGACACATCCAAACTGAAATGTTAAGAATTGCTACTCACAGTTGCATCCGGAGGACTAAATCCACACTGTTTGCAGACGACTGATTTACACTGTGTGCAGGTGTTATGGTTGGGCGAATCCTTGGAATTCAGATTGAGTTTTGTGTTTTTACAGACCGGACAGAGAGATTGATGTTCTGTTGAAGGAGGCCCTGACCCAGCTGCCCCTGCTAGGTGAACCCCAGGTCCTCTTGGGCCTTGTTGCTGAGGTCCACCCCTGCCCACATTCTGCTTAGTAGATCCACTCCCACCTGTTCCACCCCTTCCAGCTCCCTGCTGTGGAAGACCTCCTCTACTATCTCCCTGCTGTAGAGGTCCAACCCGTCCAGCTCCTTGTGGAGAAGATCCACCCCGTCCAGCAACTTGTGGAGAAGATCCACCCCGTCCAGCTCCTTGTGGAGAAGAGCCACCCTGTACAGCTCCTTGTGGAGAAGATCCACCCTGTACAGCTCCTTGTGGAGAAGATCCACCCCGTCCAGCTCCTTGTGGAGAAGATCCACCAAGTCCAGCTCCTTGTGTAGAAGAGCCACCCCGTACAGCTCCTTGTGGAGAAGATCCACCCCGTCCAGCTGCTTGTGGAGAAGATTCACCCCGTCCAGCTCCTTGTGGAGAAGAGCCACCCTGTACAGCTCCTTGTGGAGAAGATCCACCCCGTACAGCTCCTTGTGGAGAAGATCCACCCCGTACAGCTCCTTGTGGAGAAGATTCACCCCGTACAGCTCCTTGTGGAGAAGAGCCACCCCGTACAGCTCCTTGTGGAGAAGATCCACCCCGTCCAGCTCCTTGTGGAGAAGAGCCACCCCGTCCAGCTCCTTGTGGAGAAGATCCACCAAGTCCAGCTCCTTGTGTAGAAGAGCCACCCCGTCCAGCTCCTTGTGTAGAAGATCCACCAAGTCCAGCTCCTTGTGTAGAAGAGCTACCCCGTCCAGCTCCTTGTGGAGAAGAGCTACCCCGTCCAGCTCCTCCCACATCCTGTGAAGCAGGTTGGCGGTTCCCCTGATGTTGACAATCCTTCTGCTGTTGTGGCTTTTCCTCATTCCCAAAAAGACTGAACTTGTTCACAGCAGAGGACATTGCACTGAGAGGATTCCCCCCACTCAGAAAGTTAGAGGAGAACATGTTGGCTGTAAAGACTGACGTGGGAGATGGATTGGGTGGGGAGAGACCAGTGGAGGGTTGCTCTCACCAACTGCAGTAATCGCTCACATCTACTTCTAGTCTCGCTGAAGAAACACAAAGAGAAAATAGACAGAGAGGGGAGTCAGACATTGATTTATACACTGTATATATATATATATATATATATATATATATATATAAAGATACCATAACAATACAGTGGATCTAGTGTCTATTGGATCTAGTGGATAGCAGTGACGGCAATGTGTTAAAGTGTGACATGCAATGGGGAGTCTGAGGCTAGTTATCACACTATTTACTCCAGTGAATATTTCTCAGGGAATATATATTTTTAATATTTAATAGTCAATTTCTGAAAACCAACATACCTTCAAATCTTGGCTACCAAAAAAGCTTGACTAACAACCGTTATTGCCCAGAAAATAAATATTATGTTCTTCAAAGCCTCACTTTGACCTTTTGTGACAACTTACCCCAACAGCAGGGCATGTTGTCACACTATACGGGGTATATTGGCATAAGATGGGGACAAATTGGGGGTGAGAAGGGAGTGTGTCCCCACCATCACAACAACCAAAATAACTGACGCCTCCCTTTAAATCAACACCTGCTTAAACCAACTTATTACGAGGTATATAACGATTCGTGAAACAACAAAGATGGGAAAGGAAACATATAAAAATATAAAACAAATGTTCTGGTGAACAAATACTGTAATTAGTAAATTATGCAAATGTATAACGTTTAAAACACATGTGACAACATCGGGACCAGACATGCCAAACATTTTTGTTCAAAGAGCACATTTAAACCTTTTGGTAAAAATCAGCCTTCATAATACAGTATTGTGGCTGAATGGCGTGGCTTAGTGATTGTGAAAGTTTACTTTGGAGGACACAAAAAAAAGTAAAAAAAAAAAAGATAAAACACATTTACACAATTGGACTTCTGACTCAAATCGTATTGTTATGGAGATATAACAAGGCTTATTTATGACCTCATTTATTAATTGAGAGTCTGCCTAACATATTTGCACTTAAGAAAACAACAATAGATACAACATTACACCACAGGACAATTGTAGTGGAATGTCATATATTTGTATATTGGTTTAAAGTTTTAAAACGACTTTATTTGGGGCTGTGTTGGGGGGGGGGGGGGTTGAAGGACACTTACTACACCTGTTGTTCATCTGCATGTGCAATAAAGATGGCAAACTTTAACAAGACCACGTAATAGAGATGCAACAAACTGGGGAAAGCTCGTTAAAAGCATGACTGCGTTATATGCAATACACTGAGTGTTTGGACGGTACATTTCAGCACCTTGGACAGCTCTCTCTCTCTCTCTCTCTCTCTCTCTCTCTCACTCTGTCTCTCTCTCTCTCTCTGTCTCTCTCTCTCTCTCTCTCACACTCACTCATTTTTTTCTCTATCTTTCACAAACACACTTTCTTTCTCTCTCTCTCTCTCTCTCTCTCTCTCTCTCTCTCTCTCTCTCTCTCACTCACTCACTGCGCGCGCGGCTTCGTGCATCACGTGAACCACGTTTCCTCTAGTCTCTCTTTCAGCGTGAAATACAACACGCCACGCCATTCATAGCCGTAACTCTATGCGGAGACCTTTCTGATGCGAAACTCCAAAGACCAGCGAGTTTTCTGTGTGCATTTAACTCGTAAATGTCTGATTTCTTTTATGTTTTCCAGTTGAGCGCGCGCCCTCAAAATTCCAGCCACACTCGAGATCATCAACATATCATCACGCGGTGCACCTGAAATGTGTCTGATGTTAGTGATCAAAAATAATGTTCTCAAACAGCCTAAAAATTTTGTTGTTTTAAATAAAAAAAATTAAAAAAATCATTCTGCAAAAGAAAACCTAAAGATAACATCGATAGTGTTTTAGTAGGTTGTCACAGAAAAAAGAAAACCATTACAACGTTCTTGGAAGGTTAGTTTAAGGTTATAAAAAAACTAAAACCTAAAAAGAAAGTTCCCAGAACGTTTAGACTTAGTTCTCGAAGAAATAACCAACCAGTAACCATGCAACCAACGTTAAAGGAACGTTATGTGTTTGATGGGAGAAACCCTCCGTCTGCATATCCGGGTTGGAAAACCTCATATGTGCATGTGTAAAACATATTATATCATCTATAAAATTGGTCAAAAAGAGCTGACAGTAGCACCATTTAAACGCGTGCCGATTTCATTATTGATGGATCACGCTACTGAAAAAGCACCTCATAATAAATGCTGGTCATTCGATAGAAGTATTTCATCTCGGTTGGAGATGATCAATCTCAGACAGTCACGATCTGCAGTGATCATTGTGCACGGGTCATCCACTCAACATCCATCAAACGACAAATGAAAGGGCAAATGGAATGAATTAATGTCACAAACCAACCGGACAGGACGGAGGTTCCCTTCCTGCTCTGATCAGAACGCGCTCGCCCTTGATCAAACACTCGGAGGATTTCTCCATCCTGATCGCTACAACCGCATCCAAAACATGCAGAAGTATCCCGCTACTACTGTCACAGATGCCAAGAGCACCGTCGGTACTTTCACTATGATCACAAGAGAAAACATGCATTTATTTAATTTGATTTTTTTACTCCGAATCGCCAGAATATCTGATGCAAACCGCAGCCTACCTCACAGCGCACGAGCATCCCGTTTATTTCCCATTTCTCCCTCACCGGTGCTGGTCCTGGTCGGTCGCTCGGCGGATGGAGGTTACGAGGATCTGAGGACATACCCGCTTTCACGATTCTCCTCTCCGCGCATGCGTCGTACATGACGGGTGATCGGCATACATCCTCGTGAAAATTACATTTAAAGCGACAAAATAAATGGTCTCTAATGCACAGAGAAGGATAACTCAAGAATGTTCATATTTTTTTTAATATTAAATAGAAAAATTATGTTTTGACATTTTTGTGTCATCAACTTCTATATCACAATAGTTACATTTACATTTACATTTATGCATTTGGCAGACGCTTTTATCCAAAGCAACTTACAGAGCCCTTATTACAGGGACAATCCCCCCCGGAGCAACCTGGAGTTAAGTGCCTTACTCATGGACACAATGGTGGTGACTGTGGGGATCG